>NC_048300.1:107071515-107120657 GCF_013100865.1 Trachemys scripta elegans
TTTAAGTTTCCAAGGAATTCATAGAATCACAGGACTGGAAGGGACCTCAGGACGTCATCTAGTCCAGTCCTGTGCACTCATGGCAGGACTAAGTATTATCTAGACCATCTTCGACAGGTGTTTGTCTAAACTGCTCTTAAAAATCTCCAATAATGGAGATTCCACAACCGCCACAGGCAATTTAGTCCAGTGCTTAACTACCCTAACAGTTAGGAAGTTTTACCTAATGTACAACTTAAACCTCCACTGCTGCAATTTCAGCCCATTTCTTCTTGTCCTATCCTCAGAGGTTAAGAAGAACAATTTTTCTCCCTCCTCCTTGTAACAACCTTTTATGTACTTGAAAACTGTTATCATGTCCCCTCTGTCTTCTCTTCTCCAAACTAAACAAACCCAATTTTTCAATCTTCCTTCAGAGGTCACGTTTTCTAGACCTTTAATCATTTTTGTTGGTCTTCTCTGGACTTTCTTCAATTTATCCACATCTTTCCTGAAATGTGCCGCCCAGAACTGGGCACAATACTCCAGTTGAGGCCTAATCAGCGTGGAGTAGAGCGGAAGAATTACTTATTGTCTTGCTTACAACACTCCTGCTAATACATCCCAGAATGATGTTCTCTTCTTTTGCAACAGTATTACACTCTGAATCATATTTAGCTTGTGGTCTACTATGACCCCCAGATCCCTTTCCACAGTTCTCCTTCCTAGGCAATCATTTTCCATTTTGTATATGTGCAACTGATTGTTCCTTCCTAAGTGGAGTGCTTTGTATTTGTCCTTATTGAATTTCATCCTATTTACTTCAGAACATTTCTCCAGTTTATCCAGATCATTTTGAATTATAATCCTATCCTCCAAAGCACTTGCAACTCCACCCAGCTTGGTATCATCTGAAAACTTTGTAAGTGTACTCTCTATGCCATTATCTAAATCAGGGGTCGGCAACCTTCAGCACGCGGTCCATCGGGGTAATCCACTTGCAGGCCGCAAGACGTTTTGTTTACATTGACCGTCCGCAGGCATGGCCCTCCACAGCTCCCACTGGCCATGGTTCACCATTTCCGCAGCTCCCATTGGCCGGGAATGGCAAACTGTGGCCAGTGGGAGCTGCAGGGGGCCATGCCTGCGGACGGTCAATGCAAACAAAATGTCTTGCGGCCCGCAAGTGGATTACCCTGATGGGCCGCGTGCCGAAGGCTGCCGACCCCGATCTAAATCATTGATGAAGATATTGAACAGAACCAGACCCAGAACTGATCCCTGAGGGACCCCACTCGTTATACCCTTCCAGAATGACTGTGAAACGATGATTACTCCCTGGAATGGTTTTCAACCAGTTATGCACCCACCTTATAGTAGCTCTATCTAGGTTGCATCTCCCTAGTTTGTTTATGAGAAGGTCATGCAAGACAGTATCAAAAGCCTTACTAGAGTCAAGACATCTACCGTTTCCCCCTACCCACAAGGCTTCTTACCCTGTCAAAGAAAGCTATCAGGTTGGTTTTACAAGATTTGTTCTTGACAAATCCATGCTGTTACTTATCACCTTGTTATCTTCTAGATCTTTGCAATTTGATTGCTTAATTATTTGCTCCATTATCTTTCCAGGTACAGAAGTTAAGCTGACTGGTCTGTAATTCTCCGGGTTGTCCTGATTTCCCTTTTTATAGATTGGCATAATATTTGCCCTTTTCCAGTCTTCTGGAATCTCTCCCATCTTCCATGACTTTTCAAAGATAATCGCAAATGGCTCAGATATCTCCTCAGTCAGCTCCTTGAGTATTCTAAGATGCATTTCATCAGGCCCTGGTGACTTGAAGACATCTAATTTGCCCAAGTAATTTTTAACTTGTTCTTTCCCTATTTTAGCCTCTGATCCTACCTCATTTTCACTGGCATTCACTATGTTAGATGTCCAGTCATTACCAACATTCTTGGTGAAAACCAAAACAAAGAAGTCATTAAGCACCTCTGCCATTTCCACATTTTCTGTTATTATTTTGCCCCCCTCATTGAGTATTGGGCCCACCCTGCCCTTGGTCTTCCTCTTGCTTCTAATGTATTTGTAGAATGTTTTCTTGTTACCCTTTATGTCTCTAGCTAGTTTGATCTCGTTTTATGCCTTGGCTTCCTAATTTTATCCCTACATACTTGTATTATTTGTTTATATTCAATTGAGTGTATGTGTGTGCCTGTATCACCCCCCACAGACTGCCCACTGCTGGGGGTAATTCCAAGTGCCAGAGGAAGGAGGAGCTGTGTGCCCCAGTGATTTCCAACTGCTTTAACCAATACTACAGATGCAGGGCTCCATATTTTATCATTATTATTTGTTACTTCTATATAGCATCCCCACTGTGTGTGTGTCCTTTGCAGAACAAATAAAGCAAGATTCCCTGCTTCAAAGCTATTACAATTTAAAATGAAGATGAGAACACGCAGGAGGAGATAATGACTCAAGTAATAGAAGAGGGAAAGGACAGTGTGATTGAGAGCACATGGGAGGCTAATGCATGAGTCTTGAATATAACAAAACTTTCTTAGCTGGAAAGTGATTTTTTAAATGTTATTAGGTTATTGGTTATACACCTACTTGAAGTGGGTTTTGAGAAGACATTTAAAGGCAGAGGGGCAGGGAGGCATGGCAAATGGGGTCAGAAAGGGAGTTGCAAGTGTAGGAGGCATGTGAGAGAAGGACACAAAAGGGGGACAGCCAGGTGGAAAGCTGGTGATGAGGAAAAAGAGTGTAAAATGATTCAACAGCCCAAAGGTAGGAGAGTTTGTGGAGGGACTTGAATAAGAGGTATGCATTTGATTTGGGAGAGAGTAGAAAGCCAGTGACAGGATTACTAGTAGTACAATCCACCATGTGCAGTGCTAAATGAGTACCTTGCTTTTGAGTTCATAAATCAATATTGCCATGCCCTCAGACTAACAAGTAAGATCCAAGTTTGCCCTTTTTTTTTAAATTGCTTCCTAGCACTCATTTTTGGAGCAGTTCTTAAGTTATTGGAAAACTTATCTTTCATACAATTTGACATTCTCTTAAGTATTTTGTACTTTATTTTCATAATGTTCAAATTACCCCATGTCACTTGGATCACTTACATTAGATGCAGCTGCATCCATTACATAACTTTTGCTATATCACATTTCAAACCTATTTATGGGGAAAGTTGCTCAAAATAATTGCATGTGGAAGGACCCAAAAATGGAATAGCTAAATCAATAGTGATTCATATGGTGAATTTGACATTGAGCCATAAACTGTAACACAAATAGCTATTTCCATTTTCCAGCTTGCATTAGAAATACCTACGCATGGATCGTGAATGGTATGTGCATTTTCCTCTGCTGTTCTGTTATCTCGGTAACCTGTTCACAATGTAGCTTCAATTTTTAAAAAGGCAAAGCTAGAAACAGTAATTTTTTTATTAAATGACACACAAATCTTATAGAATCACATATCTTACACTTATAAAATGAAAAGAAATGATAGGAGGTTGAACATGTCAATGCATTCTGATTTTTCTAATGCCACTTCAAAGTGAACCCACCTCTTAAAATACGTAATTTGTAGACCTTGTACCTTTTGACAGCCTTTCAACATATTTTGCCAGGTATCACTTAGTGGAAGTGTTGGTTGAGGAGGAGCTGTTCGGGCAGTCTCCTGCTGCTACAGGAAAGGCACTTGAAAAGCTGTAAGGGCCAATTCTTGCACCCCTTACTCAGGCACAACTCCCATTGACTTCATAAGGGGGCAGTTTGCTCCAGCTGAGGATCTGCTCTTAGTTTTCCCTGAATAGGGAATTGGACCAAACATGAAATTTGTGAAAACTGCACTAGGGAGTCACGTTCTGGCCTGACTTCAGTGGGGCTACATAGTGTGTAAGGCAGTGTAGCACCGGGCCCTGTTTTTCAGCAGTCCACAAAGATTATTCTGTATTTTATGTACATGAATTTAATTGCCAAGAGGCAGTGTGGTCCATCAAGTAGGGTATGGGAGACTGGGGTTCTATTGCCAGCTGTCACTGAACTGCTGCATAACTTTGGGCAAGTCAGTTCTCCTCTGCACCTGTTTTCTCTCCACCGTGTATCTATTTTGACTGTAAGCTCTTCAGGTTAGGGACTGTTCCTTACTATTTGCATGTACAGCACCTACCACAAAGGGGCCTGAAACTCTCTGTGGGCCTCTGGCTGCTACAATTAATGTAAATAATAGTAATAACAATACCTAAGGAAGCCTAAGCTAATGATTTTAGTTGCTAATATTTCTGTGTCTATATCACAACTACATATATACATCATAGTTTATTGTACTGGGTAAGCCTTCTTTTGCAATCAAATTAATGCTCTGGAATGTATGATCACAGTGTCAAGCTACCTATCAGGGCCACCCTATTCATTCTGGGGCTGAAGGAAGGGATCTGATCTAAACGGTGACTCTTGCTGTCCTGCTCAAAGACTGTGGGTCCTGAATGGCCCAGTAACCCTTCAGTCTCTGATGGGACGGATTGACAATTGGGCCTGGAGTCATGCCACCTAACTTACTGAACAGCGTCCTCTTCGGAGAGTAAAAAGGGGGTTGCCTCATCTGAAACTTGCATTGTTTTTGATCTCTCCATTGAAGAAGGAACATCTTGTTTTCTCTACCTATGCGTAGCACTTCCCCTGTGTACGGTTGTCTTTACATCATGCCCATACGTGAACAGAGGTTAAAAAGCAATTTATTTCTAGGTGTTTCCACTGTAACTTGGTTTGATGGTGTTGGGTTTTGCCTATAGGGGTTTTTCACCTTGGTTAAGGGTACAGGGTATAGCAATCCCAAATACCTGTGGTGCAAGTTGTGTGCTGTTCAGGTATTCATATGGGTATATAAACAGATGTTCTTGTTCATAAAGCATGATCTAGGAAGAAGCTGCACCAAGTAACCTCTCTGTGTGCATATGTCAAGGGACATAAATCTGCTGGCATTCACTGTTTACAACTCAGGGAGTGTACTGCCATGTGGGTTACCAATGCATATTGGCGTTCAGGTTTGGCAAGAATTCCTTGCCTGGAGTTAGGCTGAATTTACTAATAAAAAGTTGAGGCCAACTTTATCCCAGAACTTGTGTCTGTCTTCCACTCAGCCTCTGGCCTAAGCAATGTATAATGGGTGTTACTTTTACATCAGGACAATCTTTCCTAATCAGCAAAAATTAGATCGTCATTGTTCCATCTTAAGTATCCATTTGTCATAGCTACAGTTGTTCACTAGGTCCCAGTAAAATGTAAGAGATAATTTATTTGAAGGGGTGAGACCAGTCCCCATGTTTTCAGAAGTCTATCCAGCTTTCCATGTGCAGCATTTCAAGAACAAATCTGGAGCTCAATAATGGGAGCTCTGTGGGGAAACGAGGGGAGCAGACACACCCTAATTTGTATTATGTTGGGTGTGGTGGTGTGCGCCTGTAATCCCAGCTGCTTGGGAGGCTGAAGCTGGTGGATCGCTCAGGGATTCTGAGTTGTGGTGCGCTATACCGATTGGGTGTCCAGCGCCACTAATAGCCTGGCCAGCAGGTGGCTGAAGGACTGGCTAGAACAACATGAATGACATGTTGTGATTGGTGCTCTCTCTGTGAGGGCTGATGGACTGATCGATCAAGGTGATTTGTATTATAGTAGTGCCCAGTGGTCTTAATCAGGATCAAAGCCCCATTGTCCTGGTGCTATATAAACAGAGAGAGAAGTTTACAATCTAAGCTATCTCTGAATCAGTTATCTTGAAGAAGAGGTTAAACAATGCAGAATTAGAGAGTTGTGCAAGCAAATGCCTAGAATACTATTTTTTTCTTCTCAGACATATAATTATGAGTGAGGATTAAACTGGCAATGAATGAATGCTATAGGTATAAAGATAAAACACCATGAAATAAACTGAATACATTTAAATCTCATTATTAAGGATGAGAAGAAAATGACGTGTAATCCCTCATTTAAAGACTGCCTTTTAGTATCGATATCTTTACCATACCTGAATACACAGAGTAACATGAAAGACTTTTAAATACGATTACATTGACTGGACCTTGTTAATCACTGAAGAGCCAAGAATAACTCTTATCCATGTTCCCTCTCTGTTTTCTGCACATGCAGACTTCTGCTGCCAGGCTGACTGCAGTCAAATTCCTCTATTCTACCCCCCTCCTTGAGCCCCTGCCTACCCTGCTCAAGCAGCCTTTACCAGTCTTTCTAGGCAAGCTGCAAAGTATCTTCTATATCCTCATCTTCCTGTCTTCTTCTGCATAGAACCAGAAACATAGGGCTGGAAGGGACCTTGAGAGGTCACAAAGTCTAACCCTCTGTGATAAGGTAGGACCTAGTAACCCTAGACCATCTCTGACAGATGTTTGTCCCCCTTGTGCTTAAAAGCATCCATGATGGGAATTTCACAACCTCCCTTGAAAGCCTATTCCAAAGTTTAACTATTCTTAGAAAGTTATTCCTAATATCTAACCTAAATCTCTCTTGCTGTAGATTAAGCCCATTTCTTCTTGTCCTACCTTCAGGGGACTTGGAGACCAGTGGATCACCACCCTCTTTATCACAGTCCTTAATATATTCAAAGACTGTTATCAGGTCCCCTCTGTCTTCTTTTCTCAAGACTAAACATGCCCAGTTTTTTTTAACCTTTCCTTGGAGGTCAGGTTTTCTAAACCTTTTGTCATTTTGGTTGTTTGCTTTCTGGACTTTCTCCAGTTTGTCCAGATCGTTCCTAAAGTGTTGTCCCAGAATTGTACACAATACTCCAGGCGAGGCCTCACCATTGCTGAGCAAGAAAATTACCTCCTCTGCCTTACCACGAGTGTTGTATGTAAAACACCCTAAAATATTAGCCTTCTTTTTTCGTAATTGCATCACACTGTTGACTCATATTGCATTTGTGATCCATTATAACCCCCAGATCCTTTTCAGCACTACTACCATCTAGACAGTTACTCTTCATTTTGTAGTTGTGCATTTGAATTCTAATCCTGTCCTCCAAAGCATTTGCAACCCCTCCCAGGTTGGTGTCATCTGCAAATTTTATAAGTGTACTCTTCACTCCATTATCCAAATCACTAATGAAAATATTGACTAGTATTGGACCTAGGACTGACCCTGCAGGACCCCACTAGATATGTCCTTCCAATTTGACAGTGAACCATTGATAACTACTCTTTGAGTATGATCTTTAAACCATTTGTGGATACCCACCTTATAGTAATTTCATCTAGACCACATTTCCCTAGTTTGATACAGTCATGTGGGACTGTGTCAAAAGCCTTACTAAAAATCAAGATTTATCATGTGTACTGCTCCCTCTCCCACCAGCCCAATACATGGTTTATCACAACCTCCTTAGAAATTCTCCTTTTCTAGCCTTAATATACTCAATGTGTTTCTCTCATGGTTCTATTCCTACCTCTCTAACTGCTCCTTTAGTTTCTCCTTTGGAGGTTTCTCTTGTTCTCCCTACTCCTGCCATCTCAGCATCAGTCAGGACTCCTCTATACCTGGATGATCTGATTCAGATGTACAACTCCAACTACTAGCACTATGCTGATAACTCGAAGATCTACCTTTCTACCCTGCTGTGTTCCTCCACGCTGAATAGTGACATCTCAGATTGGCTCTCAGCCTCCTTTTCATAGATGACCTCCATCAGATCAATATTAACATGGCTAAAAGTGAACCCATTTCTCTTCTTAAACTCTCCTCTCTTTTGTCTTTTCTCATTACCATTGTTCACTAGCAACCTGTGCATCATCTTTTACTCCTTTCTGACCTCCTCCCCTGTCATTGAAACTGTCACTAAAACCTGCATTCTTCCTCTGCTCTACATCCTCTCCAAAATTTGTTTCCACTCATTACAAAAGCTCTTGACTAGGACCTGGTCATTTCTTACCTTTGTCTATTAACATCCTCATCTCTGGGTTCCTAGTCTCTTGTCCCACCACCAGCAACAATCTGTCCAAAATACATACACAAAAATATTCTATCTTGATTTGAGACCCAAGAAACTCTTAATGCCAACTGGTAAGGGGATGCAGAGGGGTTACAGGTATTTCCTGACTCTCGTATGTACATACTATTTCACCAAAGACTTTCACTTGAGGTCTCAAATGAAAGTTAGTGTCACATTGGTTATCAATATCATTGTTAACGGTATGTACATGTGGTATGCCAGGAGTTACCAGAAAATTATGCTCTTAAGCATATAAGTTAAAAGCAGGTCACTAAAAGGTGTCATGCCTTAGACTAATTCCTCTAGACAGAAGCTAAGAAATGTGTGTCTGGCTGGGATGTAAATTAAACGTTGTAAGCTAACACAATGTATTTGTCCACTTACATACAAAGTCAAATGCTAAAGATATAAAAACAATGAGAAAAGAGCATACAAGGGAAAAAAATAAGCCACAGGGGGTTATCCTGCCTATGAGTAAAGACAATGAACAGTAAAGGCAAAGATGCCCCTTCATCCTACAGCTGCAAGTAAATGGACAGCACATTTGCCATCATTAAAGCAGGGTCTCAGCCAAACTTCACTGAAAATGCTGCAGAGGACTTTGGGTGAGAGAAACTTTTTTTAGACAGGTTAACCTGTTAGTTAAGTTCAGCCTTTAAAAAGCACATTATGATTGTTTTATACCTAACCATTTGTTTCCAATATGCTTACTGTCTCCTGTGTCTCCCATCTTTGATGATAAACTTATTCTTGTTTTCACTATAAATATTTCTCTGTGCTGTTGTGTTAAGCAAAGTGGTGATCCTGGGTTGAATCTTACAAGCTGGTGTGTACTATTCCTTTGAGAATAGCAGGCCTAGCATGTCTGTCAGACTGTTCAGTGGTTAAGAGCCTGGACACTATAGGGAACACACCGTGGATCTGCAGGTTTGGTTTGTGCCTGTTGCTACCTGTACAAAGAGAGCAAGACCTGCGGAAGCCTGGAAGGTAACGCTTGTGCTGCCACAGGCTGTTGGTATCAGGGCGCTATTCTGCAGCAAGCACGGACAACAAGACTATTTAATGCTAAGGGCAGGTAGTGGTGAGGTGCCTCACAATCCTGGGTACACCTGAAGAGTGTCACAGATGCACTACTGTGATTTCATTCAGCCTCCTTCGAAGTCCAGACACTGCCTTCCTGTTTTCTTCCATATCAGATTTAAGGTCTTATCTTCATCTACAAGATCTTGTACAAACTAGCTCCCACGTATTTCTCTGTTTCATTTCTTTCCATTTCCCTCCTTGCCCTCTTTGCTCTGCCAAGCCACACAATTAACCATCCTATCTGTGCTGTCCTTCCACTCTTCCATGAAATCCCTTACTCCTGACTAGGGTGACCAGTCATCCCAATATTACAGGCTTTGTCTTATATGTGCAACTATACCCACCACCTCTGAAAAAAATGTCCTGCTTTTTACACTTATCTGGTCACCCTACTCCTGACACCCATGACCCAGTCCACCAGGCCTTCAATTTCTCCTCCTTATAGTGTCTCCTTCAAAGATATTTCCTCCAAAAGGCCTAGTCCTCCCGTAACAAAAGTATTAATCTAGACATATGAAAATCTTTACAAAACATTTCACTCCCTACAATATCCTTTGACTAACACCTCAAACTGAACATCACCATTCGGTCACATATCTTTTGTTGCTTCCCACCCTGCCCCTCTTTCCCCACAAGTCCTTTTTGCATTTGTGCATTGTCTGTGAAAACTAAGCTATCTGCAACAGAGACTGAATATGTGTAAGTGTCTGTAAAGCAGACACAAATACTCTGTTAGTAAGTAGAGTTCACTAGTGCAGTAGATTTGGTAGTCTAATGCTGGAGACACAAGTTTAAATACTGATTAGACTAAATGTAAAAAGTAAAACTTGTTTGTGTTATGGTAGGCCCTAGGGAAAATGTATGATCTTGACAAAAGCCATGAAACAGTTTTCAGCTTCTACCAGTGGAGGAGGACAGAAATGAATGGGGGTATTGTTTAGAACAAAGATTAAAAGAGGCTGTGTGGAGGGAACTGCATAGCATCAGAAAGCACGAGCTAAAGCTAGGTCTCGGACAATCAACCTTCTCTAGAATGGGCACAAAGGAAATGTAAACAATAAGCAGACATCTTGGTTCCTCCAACCATCTTAACAAACATGGGAGTTTGCTGCTTTTTATTTTCACCAATGGATACAATATGGATGTATTTGCCTCTGTATGTAATGATATATTTGAAACCTTATGACGAGCACGCTGCCATTTCTTTTCAATCTTAAATCAGTTTCATTTGCTTGCTATGGATAGGCCAAGATCCTGGGCTGCATAGCTTAGATTATCATTTTGGTACCAGCACACCTGTGACCCTGACATAACAGCATATGGACCAAAAGCAGAGAAAACCTCCATAAAATCACAGCAGCACACTTCGGGGGGAAGGGATAGCGCAGTGGTTTGACCACTGGCCTGCTAAACCCAGGGTTGTGAGTTCAATCCTTGAGGGGGCCACTTAGTGATCTGGGGCAAAATCAGTACTTGGTCCTGCTAGTGAAGGCAGGGGGCTGGACTCAATGACCTTTCAAGGTCCCTTCCAGTTCTAGGAGATAGGATATCTCCATTAATTTATTTGTATATAACATGGAAGAGGACTAGCAGATTTCTGTTCATTCTGTATAAAATTAGTTGCATCTCCATTAAAATTACAATAGCTTTTAAGCTAAGGCATTCTATAAAAGTATACAATAACTAAATGATTTATTAGGCATCCACTCTTGTCAGTTATCAGAGTAGGCTGTATGCCTGTGTGATCTTTTTATTGTGTATTCCCTTCCATTACAGTCATTAATATATTAAAACACTTAATCAGCCGCATCAAAACTTATTGAAGAATAAAGGACCACAATGGCATGAAATAAATATTTAACATAAAATCCTTTGAGGTCTCTCAACTTTACATTATTTGAGGCGAGCACCTCAGATCAGTAAAATGTGAAGTTTAGATGCTTAAATACTGAACTTAAAATCTGTTCAAAATTTAAATAGATGCTGGCTTTGTATAAGTTAAATACAAATGAAATGAGTAAGACTTAAAATCAAAAGAAATGTTTCCATATTTTAAATAAGATTTTTAATGAAAACAATTCTAATTTATAACCGTATGCCTGTAGTGAGGTTTTTTGGCCTGTGTTATACAAGAGATCACTGGATGATGAGCATAACTGTCCCTTCTGACCCCAATTCCTGTGAATCTATGAAACCCACATATTGTAGCTTTAAGAACCTGAAAGTCAAATTGACAAACACAAGTGAAAGTGACTTGATTGTCACTGTCCAAGCCAAAAATGGAACATAAATATTGTCTACAGAACATGAGTCAAGGTATCCGAATCTGGTCCTGAAGAAGGTAGGAATAAAGGATAATTGAAATTGATAGTGTTCTTAAACAATAAAATACTTTACAAACATGTAAAGTAAAATTTTATTGTAATAACTTTTTCCAACTACCATCATTAACATTTTAAATAATTACCAATATACCATTTTACCATTAGCAGCTATTTAATAAATATAGTCTCTTAGGCCTAGATACCATCTGCTGGTAAAAAACTGAAGCCTGAATACGTGCAACTTTGTTCAACAGCATCAGACCAGGATGTGGGCAGTGATGCCAAGTGATTAGAGCAGGCATCGATAGCCAGCATAGGGTCAGAACCGGAGTCGGGGGCCAGATGCCAAAGCCAAGGGTCAGAGCCAAGTTACCTCGAGTTAGGCAAAGCAGAGGCAAGGCTGGGTGCAGGGTGGGAGCAAGGCTGGGAACAGGCAGGCACAGGTGTTATTGCAGCCATGGGTGAATGCTTTGAGCAGCCAGCAAACTGGTGCTGCTGCTGGGCTTACGAGCTTCCTCAGCCAATCAGGCAGGCATTCTGTCAGGGGGTCTACCGGATGCAGCCCAGCTGTATTCATCAGGCTGTCCAGAGACGAGGCAGGTGCAGCTGCAGGGTCTTATTCCTGACAAATATCAGCAGGCTGTACAAAGAGCCCTGCTAATAAGGGAGCACTACCATTACAGTCTATACCCATAATCTGATGGGCACAGAGGTCCATGCTAAAACATCTATATGTAAGGTCAGAACTTATGAGGGTAGAACATGATAAATGATCTGGAATGTTTCCCAGAAAAAAGCAAACATCAGAACTGTATTCATTCGATGTTCCTACCCAGGCTCGCTCACCCTTACATCACATACAAAGACTTATCTTGGTAGGTGCCTGGCTTTCAGAGAGAATTTCACAATGCAGAGAAATTCTACTTATTTTTTTTTTTGTTAAAGAAGTTAAATACACAGTAGAATAGTCTGCTTTTCATGAATATTCTTCATCCTTGGATGAAGTATTAACTAAAGCAGTGGTTCTCAATCAGGGTCCGGGACCCCTGAGGGGCCATGAGCAGGTTTCAGGGGGGCCGCCAAGCAGGGCCAGAGTTAGACTTGCTGGGATCCAGGGCAGAAAGCTGAAGCCCCACTGTGTGGGGCTGAAGCCCAGGGCTCCCAGCCCTGCCACCTGGGGCTGAAGCCTGAACAACTTAGCTTTGTGGGCCCCCCTGTGTTGTGGGGCCCTGGGCAATTGCCCTACTTGCTACTCCCTAATGCTGGTCCTGGCTTTTATATGCAGAAAAACAGTTATGGCACTGGCAGGCTGTGGAGTTTTTATAGCATGGTGGGGGGGCCCTCAGGAAAAAAATAAGGTTGAGAACCTCTGAACTAAAGAATGCTTGCTCTATTCATGGAATATAGGCTCCCTCCGGTGGTCAGAACACTACCTATTGACACCAGTGAGTCTCATCCAAAGTCTGTTAAGCCTACAGGTCTGTATGTTTGTTGTTTCAGTGGCACTACTGATGATTTAATGAGATTAAAATCCATAACGTTGTACCAAATAGTGCATTACCTTTTCTACAATATATTTAGATTTCATCAAAACATGTACTTGTAGAAGAGACAAAACATGCAGTACTTGTGGCACCTTAGAGACTAACACATTTATTAGAGCATAAGCTTTTGTGGGCTACAGCCCACTTCTTCGGATGCATATAGAGTGGAACATATATTGAGGAGATATATATACACACATACAGAGAGCATGAACAGGTGGGAGTTGTCTTACCAACTCTGAGAGGCCAATTAAGTAAGAGGAAAAAAAATGTTTTGAAGTGATGATCAAGCTAGCCCAGTACAGACAGTTTGATAAGAAGTGTGAAAATACTTACAAGGGGAGATAGATTCAATGTTTGTAATGCATATCAATTCCAGTCTCAGCAGTCTCTCGGTGGAGTCTGTTTTTGAAGTTTTTCTGTTGTAAGATAGCCACCCGCAGGTCTGCCATTGAATTGCCAGACAGGTTAAAGTGTTCTCCCAGTGGTTTTTGAGTATTATGATTCCTGATGTCAGATTTGTGTCCATTAATTCTTTTGCGTAGAGACGGTTTGGCCAATGTACATGGCAGAAGGGCATTGCTGGCACATGATGGCATATATCACATTGGTAGATGTGCAGGTGAACGAGCCCCTGATGGTATGGCTGATGTGATTAGGTCCTATGATGATGTCACTCGAGTCACTCTAATAAATTTGTTAGTCTCTAAGGTGCCACAAGTACTCCTGTTCTTTTTGCGGATACAGACTAACACGGCTGCTACTCTAAAACATGCAGTAACATTACAGATACTGCTAGGGTGACCAGATGTCCTGATTTTATAGGGACAGTCCCGATTTTTGGGCCTTGGTCTTATGTAGGCTCCTATTACCCCCCACTCCTGTCCCAATTTTTCACATTTACTGTCTGGTCACCCTAGATACTGCCAACGATGTAACAGATCCTTCTAATCAATTCATTTAGGATGCCTGTAATAACCAAAAGACTGATTCTGATCTCACTTATACTGGTTTTAACACTTGCTGGACTCACTCCTGATTTATGCTGGTAAAAGTGAGATGAGAGTCAGACACTGAGTCTTCAAAAATCGAACTCTATCTTCCTTGAATACAACTGTTATAGTAGTCTATGTGATTTAACCAATCATGACAGTTTCACTTCCATGAATAGACTACAAGTAGCACAGTTTAAAGGCATCTGGTCTTTAGGAACCAGTCATGCCAGAGACTGAGAACACTCACTCCCTTATACAATCAAGCCTCAAATGTCAACTAGAGTGACTCAAAAGTAAATTCTCAATAGCTACTTAGTGTTTAGCTCAGAAATTCTAAAATGACAGAATAAAACTAGAAAGAATAAAATTACTTCTTACCCTCCTGTCATCACATTTTAGGCATAATTACACTGTGGTTCCTGGTAGATAATTATATGGTGCTAAATGTGTTCTAATAGTTTGTTGTGGAATAATTAAAAAATCAACTGACTCAAACAGAAAATCTATATTAGGCGTGCTTTTTTCTGAATTTTTGCCTCTAGGTCACTTGGATTTAGAACCTTGCTGCCAGACATATGTTTACTGTTATAATGCTGTAGCAAATTCAAATGTTGTTGATACAATATAAAATATTTCCACTACATTCATAGGATTGAATGGGGTCTGTCTGGTGACAAATTTGAGTTTAATAATTTTCTATAATTTGTCACCATGGTACACTAATGATAAATTGACAACATCAGAAACTCACCTTACAATGTAGCGGAAATCATGTAAAATCATATCCCCATAATCTTAACTAAGTAACCCTGAAAACAAACAGCTACAATATTCCAACAATCCTGGTCAGGAATTCTGCCCTCAATAAATATATTTGATGTACACAGGATTATTATGCTACGTGTTGATAATGTACATGGCACAAATCAAGACACACAAATAAAAAAGCCCTGATCTACAATAGCTTACACTATTTTCTTTTGCTAGTCTACATTTACAATCATGTGTTTGGGCTATTGCCAATAGAGCACAAGCACAAGGTGTAAGTTTAGACATGCAACCTGCTTAGTGTTAGTGTACTAAATGTACCGTAGGAAATTCACTTAATGGCACATTTGTTCTCATAGGTTTCTTTACATTTGATAGATTTATGGTTTCTGGCAGTACCTACAATGTGCTAGGTTATGTACAATCACAATTGTGTGCCAAAATAAATCTTAATTACAGAAAGCATAAAACAATAGAGGGGGTTTATAGGCATTTCTGGCTGCCAAAAATAACTGCTGTTATAAGCAGCAACAAGAACCTAAAAAACAACACTGAAATCACTTGAGCTCTCTATCATGTTACATGTATTACCCAGAGCAACAGTGATATGAGGGAATATATTCAGCAACAGAGACATCAAGATGATAGAAACCAATACTAATTTCATACATTCACTACAAGTGTGCAGTCAGGGGAAAGCCTATACTCTTGTCTCACGCTACTGGCAGCGAACATCTGTCAACAGGCAATTTGCATATGTAAGTTCTACATCAGGCCCCTTCAAAAGAAAATGCTTCCAGAGTCAGGCTATAGATAGAGGTATATCAACAACCACATTTGTGGACATTACTGTTCTGTCATCGTATGTACATTCAATCAATTGGTTATCAACGTTAACCGTATTTGAGATAAAAGTCATGGTGAAAGGAAGGAGTTATGTTTTCAAGACCCATGAGAACTGTAAGCACAAATTTATTACAGATAAATGGCAAAATAAATACTAATTAATGGAGGCATATCAATTCAAGAAAGCCCACAGAGTCCCACCATGAAATCCTGGCCCCATTGAAACCAAATGGGAATTTGGCCATTGACTTCAATGGGCCAGGATTTCACATTCTGTATCTAGCTCAGAGTTCTGAGCTTTGGATGAACAGAACTCTTAACATTAAACTAAAAGCGCAAAAATTCTGATCACAAGCCTAATTCAAACTTGGACAAATAAAACATGCTCAAAATCAACTCCCAAATGACTATACTCTAAGTATTTCCAAATCTCTAAAATATGCAACACACAGCACAGTTACATTATGACACTGTGCTATTTTGTTATCTGGAACTCTGATTCTGAAATTTCAAAAGTAGGGATCTGAAGAAATGGAGATAAGCTTTCTGGGCTTGTGTGCTCTAATGGAGAGAAAAAAGGAAAGTGCATTGCTACCAGGTGTGGGACAAAGAAGAGAGACCCCAACAGTACTTACTACTAATGGGATCTGATAAAGGTACCATGTAATTGAAGTTAATGGGAAAGGTAAGGAGAAATCCAACACTATGGGCTCTGTGTACTGACATCCTATGGTGTAGGAAAGTAAGAGGATGCATTGGAGGACTTAGTAAAATAGAAAGCTTCCACCTACAAAGAAAAAGGGAAGTTACTTACCTTCTTGTAACTTATTTACTTTCTAGTAACTTCTTCAATGTGTGCGGTCCCTATTTGTATTCTACTGTGGATGCACATGCACCTGAGACCAGAAAATTCTTGCAAGTGGTGTCTGTTTGTATGTTCCTGTGACGCTGCTCTCTTTATGTGCCACATCAAGGGTATAAGGGCCAGGGCATACCAAATGCCTCTCCAATTCCTTCTCTATTGCAAATCTAGTCAAGATCCAAAGCAGTGGGGAAGGAGGGAGGGTAGTGGAATACAGATAGCGGATCACACATCTCAAAAACCTCCAGTTACAAAGTAAGTAACTTCCCTTTCTTCTAGTGCTAGTCCCTATGTATATTCCACTGTGAATGACTGAGAAGCAGTACTCAGAGAGGAGGAGGGTGCAAGGATGCAGATGATATAGCTGCTTGTAGAGCCACTGTCCCAAATGATGCATCAGCGGTGGAGTCCTGGACCAAGGCGTAATATCTCGTGAATGTGTGGATGAATCTCCCTGCAAATATCACACGGGGGTATCTATTGATACGATGCTACCAAGACTGCTTGTGCCCTTGTAGAGTGAGCCCATACACCAGGTGGGGGAGGGAGCTGTGTCAATTGATAACAAAGTAAGATACAGCTAGAGCTCCACTGAGAGATCCTCTGAGAAAATACAGCTTGTTCTCATACTCGGTCGGCAATGAACAGTCAAGGTACTTCCTTATCTGTTTCGCTTTCTCTAGTTAGAATGCCAGTGCTTGTCTCATATCAAGGGAATGAAGTCTCCCGTCCTTGCTAGAGACACAGGGGTTCAGGAAAAACACAGGTAACTGAATTGATTGGTTTATTTGAAATTCTGACACTGTCTTAGGAGTGAATTTCGGGCATAGTCATAGCAAGACCTTATCCTTATGGAATATTGTGGCCTCACCCTTCAACCAAGAGGTCCCAAGTTCCCTAACCCTTCTGCCCAAGGTGATGACAATGAGGAAGGCAACCGTCATTGAATACGTATCTAGCTGTTCAAAGTGTGGCTTAGTGAAAGTCAGAAGCACTAAATTAAAATCTCAATGAGCGGTTGCTTTCTTTGCCGACAGAAAGGTTCTGATCAGGCCCTTCAAAAACCTGGCTGTTACCGGGTAGGTAAAGATCAAGTAACTGTCCATTGGCAAGTGACATGCTACTTGCCATAAGGTGAACACATAGTGCTCTCAGGGAAAGGCCTGTCATCTTGAGGGTAAAAAGACAAATCCAAAATAGCAGGAATATCCACTGTCTCTGGAGATATATAGCTTTGCTGGGCCCAAACAGAGAAATGTTTCTACTTGGCTAGGTAACATTTTCTGGTGGAGTCTTTTCTGCTATTAAGAATGATTTGCACAGCTTCAGAGCAAGAACATTCTAGCTCAATGCCCATCCAAACACCAAGCCATGAAATGAAGAGCATTGAGTTTGGGATGCTTGATCCTACCATTTTTCTGGATCAAGAGATCTAGGAAGGTGCAAATGCTGATAGGACAGGATGATATTTGTAGGAGGCCTGGAAACAAGAACTCTCTGGGCCATCTGGGGGCAATCAGGATAACTTGTGCGCTGTTTCACTGAATCTTCTGTAGAACCCGAGGTGGTAGTTGTAGGATGGGATGGAAGGCATAACTGAAGTGATCTGTCCAAGAGAGGAGAGCATCATCCCAGAAGTACTGACCTTGAAATCCCCTGGAGCAGTATATGTTGCACTTCCCATTTGCCCTCCCAAGTTGGGGTTCCCCACTGAGTGGAGATGCTGTTTACTACTGCATTGTGTAACTCACACTTGGGATCAGTGGTGAAATGCTTGCTGAAGCTGTCCAGATTATCTCAGACTCAGGAAAAAATTCACACAAAAGAAAAGACACTGACTTCTCATTCTCAGTTTACATCATATCATTCTGTCTTGTTCATGGGTTCCTCATGAGTTTCCAAGAGGATAATGATGAAGACAACAGCCATCCGCAAGCCCTGCTTCCCTCTAAACCTGCTCCCCCTACTCCCCCATCCATGGAACAGGATCTCCCCAGAGCATCAATGTAGAGGCTACTACAAAGGTTGGGGAGAGTATTCCCCTTCTTCCATGTCCTCATCCTAGATCCAGATCTCTTTCACTTACAGAAGCAGAGGTCATGACTTGGGAAGAAAATATGTAAATTAAAGAGTTTTTGGATTTTTCTGCTACCTCTCAAATATATTCTCCTTTTCAACACTCCTGGAAGTTACTGATTTCTGAAAATAGAAAAAAGCAATGTAATGCAATCTAGCAATGTATGTTTGTTTTCACATTATTCTCATCTCCTTATTCCTTGTATGGGAGAGGGATAAAAAACAAGGCACTGTTATTTGAAACAGATTCTTAGATTTTAATGGCAGAAGTGACAATTGTGTTCTCTAGTCCTTCCTACTACATAACATAGGCAGTAGAATTTCACCAAGTGATGCCTGTAATTTATGATTGAGCAACAGTTTTTCTTTAAGATATCAATTCTCGATTTAAAGATTTCAAGTGATGGAGAATCCACCACACCTCTAGGCAAGTTATTCCAATTGTTAATTATCCTTATTGTAAAAAAAATTGCATCTTATTTCTAATCTGAATTGGTCTAGCTTCTGCTTCCAGGCATTGGACAGTTTTATGCCTTGTCTACTAGATTAAAAATCCCAGTACTGTCAGAAATAAGAACATAAGAATGGCCATACTGCGT
Source organism: Trachemys scripta elegans (assembly GCF_013100865.1). Classification (NCBI taxonomy): domain Eukaryota; kingdom Metazoa; phylum Chordata; order Testudines; family Emydidae; genus Trachemys; species Trachemys scripta. Next base: position 107,090,603 of record NC_048300.1, read on the forward strand.
CAGACCAAAGGTCCATGTAGCCCAGTATCCTGTCTACTGACAGTGGCCAATGCCAGGTGCCGCAGAGAGAGTGAACCTAATAGGCAATGTTTAAGTGATCTCTCTCTTGCCATCCATCTTCACCCTCTGACAAACAGAGGCTAGGGACACCATTCCTTACCCATCCTGGCTAATAGCCATTAATGGACTTAACTGCCATGAATTTATCTAGTTCTCTTTTAAACCCTATTATAGTCCTAGCCTTCACAACCTCCTCAGGCAAGGAGTTCCACAGGTTGACTGTGCACTGTGTGAAGAAGAACTTCCTTTTATTTGTTATAAACCTGCTGCCCATTAATTTCATTTGGTGGCCCCTAGTTCTTATATTATGGGAACAAGTATAATTATGGGAATAACTTTTCCTTATTCACTTCCTCCACACCACTCATGATTTTATATATCTCTATCATACCCTCCCTGAGTCTCCTCTTTTCCAAGCTGAAAAGTTCAAGCCTCTTTAATCTCTCTTCATATGGAACCCGTTCCAAATCCCTAATCATTTTAGTAGCCCTTCTCTGAACCTTTTCTAATGCCAGTATATCTTTTTTGAGATGAGGAGACCACATCTGTACGCAGTATTCAAGATGTGGGCATACCATGGATTTATATAGGGACAATAAGATATTCTCCATCTTATTCTCTATCCCTTTTTGAATGATTCCTAACATCCTGTTTGCTTTTTTGACTGCCGCTGCACACTGCGTGGACATCTTCAGAGAACTAGCCATGATGATTCCAAGATCTCTTTCCTGATTTGTTGTAGCTAAATTAGCCCCCACCATATTGTATGTATAGTTGGGGTTATTTTTTCCAATGTGCATTACTTTACATTTATCCACATTAAATTTCATTTGCCATTTTGTTGCCCAATCACTTAGTTTTGAGAGATCTTTTTGAAGTTCTTCACAGTCTGCTTTGGTCTTAACTATCTTGAGCAGTTTAGTATCATCTGCAAACTTTGCCACTTCACTGTTTACCCCTTTCTCCAGATCATTTATGAATACGTTGAATAGGACTGACCCTTGGGGAACACCACTAGTTACCCCTCTCCATTCTGAAAATTTACCATTTATTCCTACCCTTTGTTCCCTGTCTTTTAATCAGTTCTCAATCCATGAAAGGATCTTCCCTCTTATCCCAGGACAACTTAATTTACATAAGAGCCTTTGGTGAGGTACCTTGTCAAAGGCTTTCTGGAAATCTAAGTACACTATGTCCATTGGATCCCCCTTGTCCACATGTTTGTTGACCACTTCAAAGAACTCTAATAGATTAATACCGTAAGACATGATTTCCTTTTACAGAACCTATGTTGACTTTTGCCCAACAATTTCTGATCTTCTATGTGTCTGACAATTTTATTCTTTACTATTGTTTCAACTAATTTGCCCAGTACTGACGTTAGACTTACCGGTCTGTAATTGCCAGGATCACCTCTACAGCCCTTTTTAAATATTGGCGTTACATTAGCTATCTTCCAGTCATTGGGTACAGAAGCCGATTTAAAGGACAGGTTACAAACCATGGTTAATAGTTCCGCAATTTCACATTTGAGTTCTTTCAGAACTCTTGGGTGAATGCCATCTGGTTCCGGTGACTTGTTACTGTTAAGTTTATCAATTAATTCCAAAACCACCTCTAATGACATTTCAATCTGTGATAATTCTTCAGATTTGTCACCTACAAAGGACAGCTCAGGTTTGGGAATCTCCCTAATATCCTCAGCCATGAAGACTGAAGCAATATAAATACTCTCCCCACGTAGGTACTTACAGTATGTGATCAAGTCACCTCTTAACTTTCTCTTTGTTAAACTAAATAGATTGAGTTTCTTTAATCTCTGCCTGGAAGGTAGGTTTACCAAACCTCAAATCATTCTTAACTCTTTTCTGAAACCTTTCCAATTTGTCAACATGCTTTTTAAATTGTGGATACAGAAACTGGCCACAATATTCTAGGAATGTTCTCACTAATACTGTACATAGTAGTAACAACACCTCCCTATTCCTGCTCAATATTCTCTTGCTTACACATACAAACATCACAACTGACCTTGCGTTTTCTGTATATGTAAGACTAGTCTTGTACAGGTCTGGTACAGATAAAAGGGACATCTTCTTTTTTAAAAATATTTGTATTGTGTGTGTCCAAACAAAATTCCCCATTTTCCAATTAAATCCAGTGGAATTAGGCCCCAATCCTGCAATCGGCTCCCTGTGCATGTATGGAGCTAGTTCCCAAATTGGGACCTCAGTCCTAATCCCCAGTGACTTCAGATTTGCCTGAATAAGAACTGTACATTAATGCTGTGTAACACTGGAACAGAAATAAAAAAGAGGTGACTTCATTAAGGTTAGAAATACACCTTTATCTTGAATGGGTTCTGTTGGGGTTTTTTTAATTGCCATCTCTTTACATTTAAAGAAGTACTTTTTGTTTTCTCAGCAAAACACTAAAACTAAAATAGTGTGTTTTCCTGTTGAATTATTTTACTCTTAGCTGATATTCTAAATTGTGTTGCTTGAAGGACTTCAGTATATTAAAAAAATTGGATTTTTGTCTCTGTTCTGTCCTGTTATTTATAAAGTTTTGACACTTTGAGCTTATGGGACACATACAAAAATCTGCCTAATTTTTTCTCACCCATGCCAACATTCAAAAGATTGCATTTTGAGATGTCAAGGAAACAGATACTTATTTAAAAAGTAAGAAACCTAATTTTTGATACACATAAATAACTGACAATATACTAAAGATCCATTCCCACAACTTCTTGACCAAACAAAAAGTGGGATTTAGCATTATTCTTATACAGAAAATTGAGTTTGTTTTCACAGAATATGGTATACTTGTGATAAAAAAATAATGGCATAACTACTGTGGCAAATAGAATCATAGGACTGGAAGGGACCTCAGGACGTCAGCTAGTCCAGTCCTGTGCACTCGTGGGAAGACTAAGTATTATCTAGACTATCCCTGACAGGTGTTTGTCTAACCTGCTCTTACAAATCTCCAATAATGGAGATTCCACAACTGCCACAGGCAATTTAGTCCAGTGCTTAACCACCCTGACAGTTAGGAAGTTTTACCTAATGTACAACTTAAACCTCCATTGCTGCAATTTCAGCCCATTTCTTTTTGTCCTATCCTCAGAGGTTAAGAAGAACAATTTTTCTCCCTCCTCCTTGTAACAACTTTTATATACTTGAAAACTATCATGTCCCCTCTCAATCTTTTCTTCTCCAAAGTAAACAAACCTAATTTTTTTCAATCTTCCCTCATAGATCATGTTTTCTAGATCTTTAATCATTTTTGTTGTTGTTCTCTGGACTTTCTCCAATTTGTCCACATCTTTCTTGAAATGTGCCGCCCAGAACTAGACACAATACTCCAGTTGAGGCCTAATCAGCACGGAGTAGAGTGGAAGAATTACTTCTTGTCTTACTTACAATACATCCCAGAATGATGTTTGCTTTTTTTGCAACAGCGTTACACTGTTGACTCATATTTAGCTTGTGATCCACTGTGACCCCCAGATCCTTTTCTGCAGTACTCCTTCCTAGCAGTCATTTCCAATTTTATAAGTGTGCAACTGACTGTTCCTTCCTAAGTGGAGTACTTTGTATTGATTCTTATTGAATTTCATTCTATTTACTTCAGACCATTTCTCCAGTTTGTCCAGATCATTTTGAATTTTAATCCTATCTTCCAAAGCACTTGCAACCCCTCCCAACTTGGTATCTTCCACAAACTTTCTAAATGTACTCTCTATGCCATTATCTAAATCATTGATGAAGATAGTGAAGAGAACTAGACCCAGAACTGATCCCTGTGGGACCCCACTTGATATGCCCTTACAACTTGACCGTGAACCACTGATGATTACTCTCAGGGAATTTAAGAGTTACTATACTTTGATTCCAGGAATCTGCAGCAACTAAGTTCTAAATGTCAGATGCCTGACAGTTAAAGATTTCAGAATCAAAGTCACAAGTCAGACAATTTCAGTTTTCTGCCATTTTCTTCAGCTCCCCAAGTTGTTTCAAAATTAATTCCAGATTAATGCAAATATTACTGCAGAAGTCTGGAGATTGAAATATAGGCCCAAATCTAAGGAATGACCTAAGCAGGCTGCAATTGCAACCATTGAAAAGATGAAGAGTGATCTCCTCAGTTCTCTTGTATAGATAGCAGTTTTCATCAGCAGATCTCAAGGCACTTTACAAAGGAGGTCTCCATCATTATCCCTGTTTTACAGATGGGGAAACTGAGGCACAGAGTGGTGACTTGCCCAAGAATACCCAGCTTTGTTATCCCCTTTCCCCTCACACCTTGATTTAGAAGTTTTAATGATACATTGATCTGACTACGAGTTTGTTTACTGTGAATGAATGTCTTACTGAAGACGAAGGGTCAAAGTCTGATCATATCTTATGCCAGTCTCAGAATCTGGACAACTAATCTGAAATAATTTAGAAAATTACTCACAAGTGCTCTCACTTTCTTACAGTTTTATAGATGGTGACTTTCAATGTCCAAGCTACTTTAGCCAGGGATTATTTTGAAGATCTGAATCATTTACTCTGAAGTTTTCAAACTCAGACTTATTCTGGTCTGTAGCATATCTGATTTCTCTGGTTATAGAGAAGACCAAAGCTGAAATATTTCACCCTCCAACATTTCATTACATCTCACTAACCAAGTACAACAACTCGGTATTTACTCTTGCTCAAATGTACTGTGTCCATCCAGGCTTGGATAAAGCAAACAGTACTATTATATTTTAATAGTATATATTATAATTAAAACAAAACACACAGGTCTGGACAAAAAATAAACAACCCCAAATAGTTAGGTCACAAACAGCCACCATTCATTCTCTTACATGGGAGACCTGGAAAAGGGCAATCAGGTTACGAATAATCTTACCATAGCTTTCTAAAATTGTCTCTGTATAATATATAATCATCTTATAAATGTCCAATGAGATTTTGGGACATGACTGTGGGGAAGCAGACTTACCATAGGACTAAAAGGCGATAAAGTACTTGAAATAATAGTGCTAGAAACCACTGAAATCACTTTGGATTTGAAAGAACTCTTCCATTTCCAGCAGGCTAGATTTTAGAAATACCTCTAATTCAGGAACTGCTTCAAATAATAAAACTGTACCCAGCAGCAGTGTACTTTATTGTAGAATGCTGAATGAGTTCCCTGCCTCTGCTTGTCTGTCATTCCGTCTTTTATAAGGTACAGACTAATAAACTCTAAAATCAAAACGTGCTTGGGACACTGAACTGATGCATGAGATACTGGAGAAAGCACAGAAAAATTGAACAAGCCTTGATTAACATATGCTATTGGGATGTACCAGAGACAATATGATGGCTGTGGTCTCTGCTACTGTGAAAAATGTCCTATATGGGTTATGCCCATATTAAAAAATGGCGTGACCTCATATTCTTCAGAGCACAAAGGATCATTCATCAGTACTGAAAATCTCTTTAAGGGAACCTTTCCAAGGAATAGTTGAAATTGCTGGCATAGCTTAAAAGGACAATGACAAACTAGAGACATTTCTTGTGCTCTGAGATATTTTTATTAAATACTTATGAACAACGTACTTTAAGCCCAGATTTTAGAGGGATGCAATGATGTGTCTTCTCTGTTTTGTTTTGACCCAGGCACCATCTGCTGCTTTTCTGGAGAGCAGAACTCAGTTAATATTACACTTATTTTTGATATATATTCATACTAACTGAGCTTCAAGAACTATATTTTATGACAGGTTTGATCTGATGTGCCAAAGCCAATAGCTGTTACGAAGAAGTGGGTTGTGGTTATGGGTCCATAGTTAAAACAGAGTTGAGTTTTGCACTTAAAGCATGGATTCAACCTCTCCGTGATTTATTAAGAATATGTGTCCTCCCCACAATTACAGAGTCCAGAGTGAATTTTCTGAGATTTTACAAGTAAAAACTTTCATTTGTTTGAACTAAAATTCATTTGAGAATGTGTCCTTTAAGAAAGTTAGCACTTTGTGTCAAACTTTTTTCCCCCAAATGATCTCAATATCAGAATAAAAGACTCTTCAAAATGTTCATATAGTTAAGATGAATTAAATCTCATGCACAAACTACATTTGAAAAAATCAGGTTATAATGACACTAACAATTAACAATTGCTATATTTGCTTTATTTAATTGTTAGGATTATACAAATAGGGCTAGGTTGACAACTGAGGTCACTCTCAAGGGAAGCCATTTTGACATTAGAGAAAACTCAGCCCTTCCTCTAGAGCTAATCTGCATGCAACAATTCTGTTAGTTGAAATGAGCCAGTGACATGAGAGAAACTGGACTCACATGTCAAAAGTTCTCAGTAGCAGATCACTTGGCCCCATCTGTTACTGCTGCAGGTTGCATGGTCACATGTGAGCTTGGGCATCCAGTACTTGAAAGTACTGCTGCCTTTGCTACAATATGCACTGAGGTTGCAATACAAGGGAAGTCCATGCAGCACAGATCTCTTCTTCATGTAGTGCCATTCTCTCTAATGTGGTTCCTTTCCCCAAAAACAGTCCTTTCCCCACCACCCTCTACCGAGGCCTATGGACATTTCTGCTTCCTTCTCCTCCCCACAAATCCCCACTAGCATATCAATTCTAGCTCTGCAGTCTCTCTTTGGAGTCTGTTTTTGAAGTTTTTCTGTTGTAATATAGCCACCCGCAGGTCTGTCACTGAATGACCAGACAGGTTAAAGTGATATGCAAACTAGACACAATCAACTCCGGTTTGAATAAGGACTGGGAATGGCTGAGCCATTACAAACGTTGACTCTATCTCCCCTTGTAAGTACTCTCACACTTCTTATCACACTGTCTGTACTCGGCTAGCTTGATTATCACTTCAAAAGTTTTTTTTCTCTTAATTAATTGGCCTCTCAGAGTTGGTAAGACAACTCCCATCTGTTTATGCTCTCTGTATGTGTGTATATATATCTCCTCATTATATGTTCCATTCTATATGCATCCGAAGAAGTGGGCTGTAGTCCACGAAAGCTTATGCTCTAATAAATTTGTTAGTCTCTAAGGTGCCACAAGTACTCCTGTTCTTCTTTTTGCGGATACAGACTAACACGGCTGTTACTCTGAAACTTGTCATTAACTTACCTATCTTTCTCCTCCATGATGTAGATAACTTCCTTTAGGAGGGTGGTTCTAGGGGAGATAGTAAACATGGATTTTGGGATGGACAGTGCAAAGATGGGCCACGAACCACTGCAGAGGCAGAGAGCCTCCATGGAGCTCAAAAAATCCATGAATTTTGTGGTCTGAAATGCCAGCCCTCCCAACAGAAGACTGTGTAAGCTCCAATTGTAATTACTGCCCATTTAGTGGATAACATAGTCCTATATTAGCAAGATCTTAGAAGAGCATTCTGAGTACTTTGTAATGATATTAATAAGTTTTACCTGATATCTCCGTAAGCGCGGCTGTATGATGACTCGCTGCAAACTTCACAAATACAACTTCATTTCTAAAATCATCAATTCCTTGAAATGATAAATCCAAATGTTTTCCTTGTAGGAGTTCTTCTACTGCATCTTTGCTTTCTAAAAGAGCACCAACTGCTCTGTGAAGGGAAGAAAAATCTCTTTGATATAGTAATAATTTAATTTTTTGTATGTCTTCCATTCAGGGACCTCAACATTTTATTAATTAAGCTTCACAACACCTTTGTGTTACCTTATACCTATAACAGTGCTATAAGTATTATTTGCCCCATTTTATAGAAAAGGAAACTGAGACAGACTTGCCCAAGGTCACAGAGCAAACGTTTATTAAAGCCTCGAGTAGAGTATTTTGTTTTGTGACTGGTTACCAATGTATCCACTTCTTATTGTTCATACACCTTCCCTGCCAAAACTCCCTATCAGAATGTAGATGCTGTTGAGAAAATATTTATTTTCCAGGAACACATGGTTACGCTTAACCATACACTCTCCAGAAACAAGGGTGTTAGAGGTGTAACCTTCTGCCCAGAAGAGACTCAGCTAATTAGTCCAGGGTTGGGAACAAGGGAGAAGGAATCACTGTTGTTAAAAACGGCTCTGTATCTAGGAAGGAGAACAGAGGCCTTCCTGAGACTGTCTGGAAGAGGAAGCTAAGAACCCAGCATAGCGCAGAGTGTGGGGGTTGCCAGAGAGAGCTATGTCAGATTACACCTGAGGATCTGGTCCCAGGCGATGGTGCTGTAAATATGACTGACCAGGGCCACACCTTGGACTAGCCTGGCATCAGTGCAGTGCAGTCCCAGATTGTTAAACAGAGATCTGATGTTGGGGAAGCATCGTTGGCGCAATGAGGTCTTTGATTGCCACACACAACCAAAAACATTCTTCAAATGCAGATTGAGGGAACAATAAAGATATTAGAGAGCTGGTGAGACTATGTGAGTCTCATAACCAGTTTCTGAAACTCAACATATAACTAGTTGTGTAAAGATCCATACTGCATTGCTCTTTAAAGGCAATATCCTGATCTCATTTAAATCAATGGCAAATCTCCCACTGACTCTAAGGGACCAGGATTTGAGCATAAATGTGTGCCTACAGAATTTAAAATTTTCAAATGCACATGTTCAGTACTCAGCCAACATTAATTCCTGTGACAAAATCCAAGCATTGGGCACATCTTTAAGGAAGTCTCATGAACACTGAACTTCTTCTGTCTCTGTTCTAGCTCTACAGCTCTGCTCCTTGCTTTGAATTAACTGAGCTTGTGTCATTTACTAACAGTCAACAGGACAGTTTCAACAATCAAAGGGAAAAAATTCTCTTTTTCAGTTTGCTTACTTTGTGTATTGTCATTTTCATTGTTTCCCTTTGTGACTAATTTGTCAGTTTTTCCATTTTTATGTCTCTTTCACAGAGCAACAGAGAATTTTTTTTAATTAAAAAATGTAGAACCACAAAAATTGTCTGGGGGACGTAATGACAGGTGTAATACCACAAAATACTATTTAACTCGTTTTTTAAAACAGATTAGATTTCAAATAGATTATGTCTTTTTAACTCCTGTGCATCACATCTAATAAGAATTGCTTACTGTATATATGCAACTCTGCATTTTCAAACATAAGTTTGTTCTTTTAAAATTAGTATTTTTTTAAATATGCATTACACATTTAAGTCTGAAATTTCAAAGGACAGTCATTTTTTAGGTACCCCACACAAAAGATTGGGGTCCCCTGCCAGATTGCTGCTCAGGGGGAAGAATATTTTTGTTCACTCTTTCAAGAGCTATTTTGCTCAAACTTTCCAGAAATCTTCAGTGTACTGGCGAAATTCCAACTTTACTACTTAACATTCTGCTTCCCTAATTTGTCCTGAAATTTCAATTAAATATGGCATTTTACTTCACCTCCTATTCTAAACTATTGCATAACATTACTGTGTTCTGTTAAACAGATGCTGTGTTTCACTCCAGTGAAAGAATGCTTGAAAGGATTGTTCATTGTAATCTATTTACAAGTCACTTTGGGATTCTTTGGGATAGGAAGCACTATTACTTTCCTTACTTTATCTTGTTGATAATAGGAGATAAGTGGCATGCAGGTATAAGAATAAATGTATGCTTTAGTTGAGAAACAAGATCTGTTAGCATTTTAATAACCATTTTCAATAGATATTTTTGTATATGTGAAATGGTACTTATCTTGAAATGATCTTCAGATTCAAGGAGGTAGAGAGATCAATGAGTACATTTTTAGTGCCATAAAGGCAATAAGACATGCAACTCAGTGATGGAAGTTGTATTGTATGTGGTATTCCCCACCTACTGCAATGATTTTTTTCCTTAGCTATTGTCAATGACATATTAACCTTTTACTTCACTGATGGGATGTTGACTTTATAGTCACTAGGTGGCAGTAATTACCTGTAAAATAGATACATGCTTCGGCTATGTCTATACTCCACACCACTGTGGCACTGCGTAGGGTACATGTAGCTACACACCGCAGTAAAAAGCAGGCAGTATCCATGAAGCAGTGTGTAGCTACACACATCAGTGAAAGGCCCTGGCACTGGGCGGGCAGCAAGAAAAAGTTCTAGCAGCTCCACACTGTCTACCCCGTCAGAGCTTTTCCCCCAGCTGGAGTCTTTCACTGTGGTAGAGAGAGCCTCTGGTAACTCCCTGTGGCAGGGAAAGGCTCCAGCAGCTGCGAGCTGACAGATCCTTTCCCCTCTGCCCTGCCAATATCTTTCCCTCCTGCTGGAGTGTTTCCCTGTGGAGCGGAAAGGCTTCAGCAACTCCCAGCAGTGGAGAAAGACTCCAGCAGCAGGTCACAACACTGCTAAAAAATATCTGTGTAGAAAGGGAAGGTATTGCTTGGATGTATAAGGAGCCACATAGGGTATATACCTTAAGGATTCAAGCATGTCTTTACTCACCTACGCAGTCCCTCACTGTCTACGCTGCTATTTATACACATGCTAGGAAGGCATGCAGTGTATGTACTCTATACGCTGATGTAAGGAGTCTGCGGTGTACCCTTAGAGGCACTGATAGAATCTACATCGTTTATTTTGATCTATCTTTAGTATTTGGTCTAGATAATACTTAGTCATGCCATGAGTGCAGGGGACTGGACTAGATGACATCTCAAGATCCCTTCCAGCCCTATGATTCTTTTTATAAGCAAGCTATCACCATGGCAACTGAGAACTTTCGTATCTTATCAGGTCTAGTAGGTTATTTCATTCGTTATGCCCACACATACACTTACCTACACGGGTGTGTGTACATTCTTATAATCATATCTGAACAGCACTCCCCTCTACTTTTCCAATGTCTCTATGGTACTGGGGGCTTGGGTGAGAATTAGATGGTTGACTGAAACCTAGTTCGGTAAAAAGTGATGTTGGCTGAATTAGGAACACATCTAGAGGTAACAGCAGATGTGATATGTTCTTTTCATTAGGGTATCCTTGCCAGAAGTTTGCAACCTTCACCATATGAATAAAACCTGTAAGTTTCTGGATGCCCAGATAGGATCAGTGGACAATCGTACTTTTACTCATCTGTGCTCGACAAAGAGGTCTGACTGTTCCTTATGCATGTACACCTCCCTAGTCACTCAGGCCTTTTCTACCACCAGGCTGGATTACTGCAATGTGCTCTACGTGGAACTATACATGAAGATGTCTCACAAATTTCAGCAAGTGCAGATTCAGCTGCCTTTCTTTGCAGGATATTACAAATGAAGCATATTAGCCTACTGTTCCACAGGCTGCTAGTGGCTGCTAATTTGTTTCAGGTCCTGGTACCTTAGACATGATCTCTTTTTTTTTTTTTTTTTTTTGGTGCCTTATGCAAACAGTTGACATCAACTGGAACATCAAGCTGACAGTCTCTCGATTTTTGCATCTGGGAACTGGGAATACATAATTTTCAAAAGAGGGCCTTTAACAGTGGTACTGGGTCCCCCATTAACTGAATATATCTCACAAGCCCATCTATTGACTCAGGTTTTGCCTGATGGATAGGCTGTGAAGGATCACTTTTGGATTAGAGCAGAGTCTTTTCAGTTTGGCTTTGTCTCATTGAAAAATTAGTTGTATGTGATTTTATAATGTGTGTGTTTGTCTCAGGGGTGAAAGTAACTTAAAGGACTTGCCGGTACTCCCGAGTCCTGAGGAGGGGCAGGGCCTCAACAGGAAGAGGCGTGGCCTCCACCAGAAGAGGCGGGGCCTTTAAATCCCCAGGCCCTTTAAATCAGGATTTAAAGGGACCAGGGCTAGGGCTGTGGTAGCAGCAGCTGGGAGCCCTGAGCCCTTTAAATCACCCCCTGAGCTCCCAGCTGCAGAGATGGCTAGGAGCCCTGGGGTTCGGGGGCGATTTAAAGGGGGTGATTTAAAGGGCCCGGGGCTCTAGCTGCTGCTACCGCAGCGGAGCCCCGGGCCCTTTAAATTGCCGATAGAGCCCTGGGACTCCAGCAGCAGGGCCCGGGGCTCCGCCTGCTGCTCCGCTGCAGGGCCCTTTAAATCGTCTCTGGAGCCCTGCTGCTGGAGCCCTGGGGTAGCGGCGGCAGGGCTCCGGCAGCTATTTAAAGGGCCCGGGGTGGTAGAGGCAGTGGGAGCCCCAAACCCTTTCAATAGCCACCAGAGCCCTGCCGCCGCTATCCCAGGGCTCCAGCAGGCTCTGGGGGCTATTTAAAGGGCCCGGGGATCCTACTGCCTCTATCTCCCAGGCCCTTTAAATTGTCCCTGGAGCCCTGGGATAGCGGCAGTGGGGCTCCAGCGGCGATTTAAAGGGCCCGGAGCGGTAGCGGCGGCAGGAGCCCTGGGCCCTTTAAATCACCACCCAAGCCCCGCCGCCACTACCCCAGGGCTCTGGAAGCAATTTAAAGGGCCCTGGGCTCCAGCCCTTTAAATTGCTGCCTGAGGAAGCCGGTCCACCCCGGTATGGAGCACCAGCTCTTGCCGGCAGGGGTGGCAGGTTTGTAGAAATGTTGGTGGTGCCCAGAACCTGCCCCTGCCCAAACTCTGTCCTCCCCCCCCCCAAAATTCCACCCCCCTCTGGGAGGGAGTTTGGGTGGGGGAGGAGGTCTGGGGTGTAGGCCCTGGGCTGGGGCAGGGGACTGGGTGCAGGAGGGGTGCAGGGTGCAGGCCCTGGGAGGGAGTTTGGGGATAAGAGCGGGTGCGGAGGGAGGGGGTGCAGGGGTGAGGGCTGTGGAGTGTGGCTGGGGATGAGGAGTTTGGGGTGTGGGAGGGGACTCAGGGCTGAGGCAGAGGGTTGGGGTGCGGGGGATGAGGGCTCTGGCTGGGGGTGTGGGCTCTGGGGTGGGGCAGGGCTGGGGATGAGTTTGGAGTGCAGGCAGGCTGCCCTGGGACTGGAGCCAGAGAGGAGGACTCCCCCCAGCCCTCTCCCCACCAGCAGCAGCGAGCTCTAGGGTAGGGACCCCTTCTCCCTCCCCCCCCCGGCAGCACACTCACCCCCACCACTGTCACTGCACGTGCTCCTAGAGCCACTCTCAGGTCCAGGAATCTCCCTTGCCTCCCCTGTGGTGGGTGCCATGCCGGGGGGGGGGCTGCCATCACATGTGTACCTCCTCCCTTGCTGCTGCCCCTCACTGTAGCCTCACTGGGGGTGGGGGATGGGGCTGCTCCTTGCCCAGTGTGGGGCAAGAGCAGTGACTGCGGGCAGGAGGGGTGGCTGTACTGGTGGAGGGTCCCACTGGAAAATGAAAGGGTCTGAGGGGGAAGGGCAGCCTGTCCTGGCCGTAGTGCAGGGGGGCACTAGGACCCTGCAGTGGCAGTTAATGCAGGCAGGCAGCCTGGAGCTGCAGGGGACAGGGAGAGACAGGCTCTGCTCCAGGACCCAGGGAGCTGCACGGGGGCAGCAAAAGGGTGTCGGGGGGGCACTCAGGGGAGGTGCGGGGGGCAGGAGGTGCGGCCAAGGAGGAGGCGCGGGGGGCAGGAGGTGGGGCCAAGGGGGAGACCCGGCCCCGAATATTCGTGGAGCCAGGCCCCCGACCCTCAATATTGCTGGAGCCACGAGCCCATATAACTCGCTGCTGCTGCTTCTTGCTGGTACACTGTTCCAGGGCTTACTTACCCCTCTGGTTTGTCTATAGGTGGATTTAATAAATTGGTTTTCTAGCCAATCAGTTTTCTAGCCAATTTAACATTTTTCTGTATCCTACCTTAACATTTTTATAGCTCTCCGAATTGCTCTCTAAGTGTAGAGTGGATGGGACAAACCCTATACCCAAGCAAATATTCCTAGAAAATTCAATATTAATATAAATGAACAAGCAAGATTTGACTCTATATTCCTATTTTTCCATTTATAAAGTGTTTCAAGTAACATTTAAATATGACTTATTCTAACTGAAACAAAAGATTACTGTTACATGGTACTGTTATCTATTTTTAAATTCAGTTCAATTAACATTCAGAGATAATGAGACAGGAGATTTACAATGATCTCTAGATTTCAGAGCTGGGTGAGGAAATAATGACAAGAACAAAACATCCCTCTAGGAATATGTAAAATGGATTTTAGGAGCTGTCCATGTTTTTTCTGAATTATGTAATCTAAACATTATGACATTTAAGTATGGATCACAGCTCTTTTCTAAATTGTTAATTTAAAAGTCTCTGAGAAAAACAAAGTTAATATAAGCAAAGCAAATTAGAATCCTTTCAACTGTTCGTATATGCGTGCTGAGGGGGTCAGATATGGGGTATATCTGTTTGTCTTTCTTTTCTCTATTCTATGCTTTTATTTTTAACAGTTACCAATTGTTTGCTGTAACATTGAGATGTGAGAGCAACTTAGGGCCAAGATGTACCTTGTTAAACCAAACTTGTTAAAAGTTATTTTACACTTTGTCTCTTTCTGTAAATCTAGTGGCGTTCTGTACACGAAATTAGTGAAGTATATAAAAGCAAAAAAAGCACAGTTAAACTTTTCACTCTTTAATCTTTTGAAAGAATGGATTTCAACACATGCAGGAAAGAACTAAAAACCTTCATTCTCTACTGTAAGTAATCTAGAGCATTATTATTATTAAATGTCCACATCACCGACTCACGATCAGGCTCCCATTGTGTAGGACCTATATACCTATGTAAAAAACATACATTCCTTGTCCAAAGAGACTACAGTGCAATTAGACAAAGTAAACTGAAAGAGACAGTTAACATGTGAGCAACAGTCAAAGGTACTTCAGTTACATTTTTTAATTGTGGTTTCCTCAAGCCAGATTCCCATCCTAGAAACATATTTTTTTTTCCCTCTGCACAGACACCTCAACCAATATGTTCAGCTATTGTTGAACCAACATGCCATTCTTTCACCCAGCCATCTCACAGAAATTTTTATTTTGCTTTTAATGCCTCCTATTATATTGTATTACTTTCAGCTTTTGTTTTATTTTAATGCCAGTTATCTCCTTTTTCTCTGCATCTCTCTTCCAGGATCAATCTCTAATTAGCAGTTAACCCCATATTGCCCCCACTTCTTGAACTTTCCCAGTTTAGCTCAATTAACAATTCTGCTGACTTCAGCAGGATGTGAAATCACATGGAGTCATTGAGAGCATGCTTCCACTACACAACAGCAGCTGCCCTAAGGCAGCAATGGCCTCCTTGAGCCATTGCCCAGGGCAGGAGGAAGTTCGTGCTCCTGCTCTTGTATTTCAGGGGACAGAGGATTTGGGGGGATAAGAGGGTGCCCAACAGGTCTAGACTGGCCTGTTCTCCCTGCTGTTCTTTCCTGCTGGCTATCTCTGTATCTCTCCCATCAGGGGAGCAGGGTCTTTTGCATAAGGCTATGTTGATGTCACGGAGGTCATGGAAGTAGGGTTACCATATTTAAACATTAAAAAAAGAGGACACTCCACGGGGCCCGCCCCTTCCCCGCCCCAACTCCACCCCTCCCCTGCCCCTTCCCCAAAGACACTGTCCCAACTCTGCCCCCTCTCCTGAGTGCCCTGCATTCCCCCTCCTCCCTCCCAGCCACGTGAAACAGCTGCCCGAGTGCTACCGCCTTCACGGTTTGCCGGTCAGCCTCCAGACCCTGCGCCCCCAGCCGGGCGCTTCCCCAGCGCAGCTGGAGCCCGGGAGGGGAAGCGCCCGGCTGGGGGCGCAGGGTCTAGAGGTCTGGGGGCTGCCCGGCAAACCGTGAAGCCGGTAGCGCTCGGGCAGCTCCGCTCTTCAGCTGCACAGAGCTGAGGTGTCTGGGGGGAGCTGCAGGCAGATTCCCCGTGGCAGCTTCACAGTTTGCCGGGCAGCCCCCAGACCTCCAGACCCTCCCGGCCAGGCGCTTCCCCTCCTGGGCTCCGGCTGCGCTGGGGAAGCTAAAGTCAACTAGCTACATAAGTTGGTTGACCTAGAGGAAAACCAAAAAGCAGCTGTCAGCCAGCAGAGGGGAGCTACTACCTGTGCTAACTCACAGCAGAAAGAGAGATGAAAAACCAGGCCTAAGGAGGAGCTGCAGAACTGGACATGGATGGATAACTCTGCCTAAATAAAGGATTGTAAGGTGGTGAGAGAACTGAAACCCTTTCATCTCCCACAGGGCCCACTGCACACTTTAGTTTCAACTCAGAATTAAAGGGTTAAGCATACACCAAAGTATATTATTCTGAACATTCCCAAGTGCAGGTATATGATCAGTCTCAGGAAATTTAGAATTGTTACCCTTTATACATGTATATTAAAATGGGGTCTTCTTCCCTGAACTTCCCTACAACCAAAGAAATAGATTTTTAATGTACATAATTTAACAGCAAAACACTTACGTGCCAACTTCTTCTTCATTGGATAAATGCATCACTAACAGCGTGACATGTAAGGAGCCATAACGACTCATTGCTTGGGAAAGTCTGTGATCCTTTTGTACAACTATATCTTGGACAGCCTGAATACCTCTTGTAATCTAAGAGAGACAAGAAATACACAAAAACAAAACTAGTCATTATAGTTTTTCTATCCCACAATACAAGCAAGAAAGAAAACAAACTCACTAAAATCAGATGTTTGCATAAAAACTCTGCAAGCAGACACAAATTTCATCATCTTCTTGATAGAGTTTTGTTAATCTGCCTGAGTAAACTCAAAGTGGGTAGGAAGTAAGGGAGTTATTATTGTATGGCTGCACATCCCAGAGTAGCTCAGTAGTAGCTTGTCCTCAGCAGAAACATGCTAATTCCTGGAACAGTTAAAGGCAGTTGCTCTCAACCTTTCCAGACTACTGTACCCCTTTCAGGAGTCTGATTTGTCTTACGTACCCCCAAGTTTCATCTCACTTAAAAACTACTTGATTACAAAATAAGATGTAAAAATACAAATGTCACTCCAGCACACTATTACTGAACAATTACTTTCTCATTTTTACTATATAATTATAAAATAAATCAATTGGAATATAAATATTGTACTTACATTTCAGTGTATAGTATATACAGCAGTATAAACAAGTCATTGTCTATATGAAATTTTAGTTTGTACTGACTTTGCTAGTGCTTTTTATGTAGCCTGTTGTAAAACTAGGCAAATATCTAGATGAGTTGATATGCTCCCCCAGAAGACTTCTACGTACCCCCAAGGGTACACGTACCCCTGGTTGAGAACCATTGGTTTACGGTGCTTCACTTTTCCCCAGTGTTATGCTGTCAACATCCTAAATTAGAGGTTTCTGCAAGAACTTCCTCCACCAGCCTATGATAAACCTCGTGATGCAGTAGGGGATGAGGGACTACAGCCAGCTTTTCCAAGATCTTGTACGTAGCGCACAGATGAGTATTCAGTAAATAATGTGCTGGGCCATTTGAGTTACAACTCCTGATTTTTCTATTTGAAGAGAAAGTTAGATCGTACTCATTCTTCAAATATATTTTAGGAGTTTCTTTAAACAGAATATTGATACTTACTGTTATTAAAATACTGTCAATCTGCTTGTTAAAAAAAATTAACTTAATGTTTTCCTTCTATCAGCAACTACGCATAAAGAAATGCTTGCATGATAAATTTTGTCCAACAGTCTTTACTGCACATGAAAGTACAATAATCATCATGGTTATTAGAAAAATTGCTACAAAGCCTAAATATAATATTAGTGAAAATCAAATCAAACATAGCTGATTTACTATAATCTTGAGTATTTGGTAAAATGAGTAATTTCTTGAACTAAACTAAGTGAATTATAAACAGATTACCATCTATCAAACACTACAGCCAAGCGAGCCCTTGTGCAAATCACCTAAAAGAACCAATTTAAAAGACCTCAAAATGACTTTGAAATCTATAAATTAAAGTTGTGTAAAATGGATATATATATGTGTGTGTGTGTGTGTGTACACACACATGCCAAATTTTCATTACAGAAGAGTCTGCTTTTGGATTAAAAAAGGAAACCCCCTTTACATGCAAATCTTTGCCTCTCACTTTATATTAAAAACCTTATTGATGCTGAACACCCTCTCCCAATGAAAACAATGAGAGTTGTGAGCATTCAGCACAGTTCATGATCAGGGCCTACATGAGAGCCTTGTCTTTATGTGCCATGTACTTCCTGTGGCACCACATAAATAAGTAACAAATTAGAACAGAAGGGGAGTGATGGCAAAGAAAGAAGGGAAAAAATAACATGCCTAGTAAAGGAAGATGCTTCGGTTTCTCCATAGCCAGTAGCATCTAGGCAATGTCTAATGTCATCTGAAAAAAAATATGTCCCACTGTCTGATCATAAATTACACTGCAATAAGATTATACTAGTATTTCACCACTGTCACAATTTGGCACTTACATTCCCACAAATAAATGACACTTTCACTGAATTCTCAAAAGGTATGAAATATGTAGCTCCACAGTTACACAAAATGTTGATGAACGTGATCCCAGATAATTGCAATTTATTGACTGCACAGATAATACTTAACGTCATAAACTGGAGAAAAGTGCAATTATCCCAATGGGGAAAAGTACAAATGATAAAGATGGAGTGGTCCATCATTTCAATTACCAGTTTACCCAGTTTCTGCTTATAGTTTCCAGGAAAATTTTCAAGACAGTGAATAGTTTAATGTATTCCTTCCTGAGAGACAGCAAAAGAAAAAAAATGCAAGCACAGTTATAACAATACAAGCCCTTCAGGACACGGAAGCTATGCTTACACAACTTGGAAGCTATTATCAAGACTGTCTTGGCTCTAAACAAACAAACAAACAAAACCCCAGATGTTTATTAGTGAACAAGGTCAATTTCAAAGATGGCAGACCACAGCCAGGTCCAGAGGCAAGCCACAGCTAACCTTACTGTCAGAGAATGAGCAGGGAAGTAAGAATGGAGATGCCCCTCTGTTCCAAAGTCAGAAATGGGAAAGAACGGCAAGAGCAGCTATGAGGATCAGCATTCTACACTAGTGGTTCTCAACCAGGGGTACGTGTACCCCTGGAGATACCCAGAGGTCTTTCAGGAGGTATATCAACTCATCTAGATATTTGCCTAATTTTACAACAGACTACATAAAAAACACTAGTGAAGTCAGTCCAAACTACAATTTCATATGGACAATGACTCATATGTATACTGCTCTATACGTTATACACTGAAATGTAAGTACAATATTTATACAGTATTCCAAATGATCTATTTTATAATTATATGGTAAAAGTGAGAAAGTAAGCAATTTTTCAGTAATGGTGTGCTGTGATACTTTTGTATTTTTATGTCTGATTTTGTAAGCGAGTCGTTTTTAAGTGAGGTAAAATTTGGTGGTACACAAGACAAATCAGACTCCTGAAAGGGGTACAGTACTCAGGAAAGGTTGAGAACCACTGTTCTACATAATCTATACTATTCCAAAGGCAAAATATTGTTACACAGAAGTATGTCTGTGAGCCTCAGGGAGAAGTCCATCCCTACCATGTCCCTCTTGAATTCAGGTAACCAAAATTAAATGCAACAAACAAGGTGTAGATGTACGACCAATTTGCAGACTTCGATTTTCAGATTTTGTTTATTCTTTTCTGTTTTAATACAGCCAAGTATCTAAATTAACTCTTTTGAGCAGTGTGATACAGAGATCAGATATTTTAATTAAGCTAAAGAAGACTCCTTTTAGATCTCTCATATCTAGTGATGAACCCATTAATATATATGAAATGTTTAAATTGTTTTTCCTACTGTACATTACCTTTCACTTTTCTACATTAAATTTCATCTGATAATTTTGCTGACAATTTAATTTAATTAGATTCTTCCTGTCTTCTTCACAAACCTTAGTAGTTTTAATTCAGTAAATAAATTGAGGGCAGGTTTCAACAACTCGCTACGCACCTCCTTCTCTAGATAATAAACTGTTAAAAATAAATTTTCAAAAGGAGTCTAGTTCTGATCCCATAGTCATCCTTACCATTAACTTCAATATATCATTCTGAATAGTATCAAATAACATTATTCTTACATGCAAGAATTTGGGTTTGCGGCATGCAAGAATAATGCTAAAAAGTTAATACAAAACTGATAACCTTTAGAGTTGTAACACATCAAGTATAATCAATTTCATTAAAATCTAATCTTGAGGACCTAGAAACAGCATCTTCAGACACATAGCATATCAGTTGAAATTTAACCTCACTCAAGTAGATTTACCAAAAGTGATGGAAACAATTATTATTCTTCCTTTAACTATTTCTGTAAAATGTAACAGAGTATGAAGTTAAAATTAATGGGGCATCATATTTTTCTTCCAAAGATTCAAAACAGCATTAAAATAATAGCAAGAGAAATATCTCAGTCACAAGCAGGATAACTCATTAAATGTTTCCTGAAAAATCCCCCACTGCAAAACTGTTCCTGAATCAAAGGGGTGTTTTTCACTGTAAAGCTAAAAAAATTAAGTAAAATCTTAATTCAGAAAGGCTTGTACTATTGCCTGGAACACCTCAGGAGTAGTGAAATTCTCACAAAAGGAAGCTCTTTGTCCATCATCATCTGAAATGGCAGCAGTAGTTAAAAGCTCCTCTCTGTCTTTACAGGATCCCATGTGTATTAGTTGGAATTTTTCCATTCAGGATAAAACTACCAGTATAAAATCCAACCAGCACCTCCCACTTCCAGTGCAAACCCTACATCTAAGAAAATTACAAACAGAATTTTGTAATATAAAGGCTAAGAATGACAAAGTAAATAAATAATAATAATTAATAACCCCCATATCAAATGCTCTGAGACTTAGCACAGCTGCTATCCTCACAATTACTGTTAATGACAAATGAAGTCAAAAACAGGAATTACCAACTTTAGGCAGCATGAAAATGGCTGCAGAGTTTAGACCAGTGGTTCCCAAATTTGTTCCACCACTTGTGCAGGGAAAGCCCCTGGCAGGCCAGGGCGGTTTGTGTACCTGCCGCATCCGCAGGTTCAGCCGATCGCGGCTCCCAGTGGCCGCGGTTCGCTGCTCCAGGCCAATGGGAGCTGCTGGAAGTGGTGGCCAGTACGTCCCTCAGCCCATGCCACTTCCAGCAGCTCCCATTGGCCTGGGCCAGCGAACCGCGGCCACTGGGAGCCGCGATCGGCCGAACCTGCGGACGCAGCAGGTAAACAAACCGGCCCGGCCCGCCAGGGGATTTCCCTGCACAAGCGGTGGAATAAGTTTGGGAACCACTGGTTTAGACCTTTCTGCTTTAACAACAAAAATTATTCAAATCCTATCAGCAATGACAGGAGCACTTTTTTTCAATTATGATCTATCAATGTATTCAACTACTACATTATCCTTGCAATTGCTATATAATGAGAGCAAAAATGAGGCAGTGAGAGATTCCAAATTCAGATGGGGTAAAAGATCTCATTTCTTCATTATCTAGTGAAGGCTAATATAATTAGTCATTGCAATCTTCCTCCACACTTGACACCTAAGAGTGGAACATTTCACCATAACTTTCATACCTAGTTTGGTTTTATTAAATTCATTTTCAGACATTATTCAGAATTCCTCAATACTGGGGTCTGTGTGTGAGTATATAGCACAGATGCAGTTTCACTCTCTGGTTGACCCTCAAAACACATCTGATGGGGTCTCCTAACAAATATTTTTAAAAATCTAATTCAGACCCTGTATTCAAGTACAGGTTTTGACAGCACCACTTTTACACCTAACACTGTCTCTTATTTTCCATGCTGAAGCCACAACAGGTATTCACAACATCTATATCTAGCAAAACTCAGTGTATATGTCAGCTAGTGAGAAAGAATCATGCTCAGCTATTACTACCTTAACTAAGACAATGCATGCTAACCATGAGAAAGAGCGACAAGGTGGATGAGGTAATATCTTTTATCCCTATCTCACCCACCTTGTGTCTCTAATATCCTGGGACCAACACAGTTACAACAACATTATAAACAACCATGAGATACATGTTCTTAAAGATCCTACTGTATGTCTTGAAACCATTTGCACTGCATGAAACTCCAACAATCTCTCAATTTTGTTAAGAATATGTATCAACATGTTTCTTAGAGACATGTTCAAGCCTATATATGTGAACTAGGATGGATTTAGATTTTCAACTTTAACCATCATTGCTTGTCCCAGAGTTCTTAGCAGTAACAGAATTGTCCAGTTCTTCTCCAGAAGGTCAGTTATCACAACACACTGGAAGAAATCACTGACGGACCCCTTTGGGGGGAAGAAGAGAACTAACCAGTATTTCTTAGGTCCCAGTCCTGCAAACACATATGCATGCATGTAACTTTACTCACATGAGTAGTCCAAATCAATGGGAATACTGATGAACATAAATTTAAGCATATATGAGTGTTTGCAGGATTGGGGGCACTAGATTGTAGCTGGAGTTTGTCTGACATAGTGTATCAGTCTATTTTTAACTAAAACCTATCCGCATTAAAAATCAAATCACACACCCACCCCTATTGGGCGAGCTACTATTCTACTCAGGGCAAATCAGACTTTAATATTCCACCTAATCTAGAGTAAACAGTAAGTATTTTTAATAGCAAATTTCAGGATAAAATAATGATTTAAGTAGCTGTGGTCCCCTCATGATATTTGACACATTGGCCCTGATCCTGTACCTGGCTCCATGAGGATGGAGTCCCGCTGACTTTAGTGAGGCTGTGCATGGGTCAGAGGTCTATCTGTGCAGTCAGTTGCAGAATCAGAATAAAAAATGAACACTGCTACTAGAACTGAAATATTAGTGAGATGATAGTAGGTATATGCAAAAATCACATATAAATGGCCTATAAGTGCCTCTTTTTAGACAATAATCACCCTGAAATATGTCCTTTACATAACAGGTTTACAGTTTTTGGATGGAGGTGATTTGTTCACCATGAATTATACAGCAAATTGGACAAATTCCATGTTATTAAAGGAAAACAGTCTAAGTGAAATCTACTCAACTTCATAAAATGAGTTAAGGTAGTTTCATGTACTATACACCTGTCCTCAGTCCTCCTACAATTTTGTGGATTTACCATTTACACTTTCCTATTTTTTAAAGTGTTCCTCTCCCCTGTTGCTGTGTGAATGACTTTCACAAACAACCTGAGTATACAGATGGAAACAGTAAAACTGATTACACACGAAATCCTGTCAAATCCACAAATCTAGCAAACTGGATAACAAGACAAAAAATGTTCTCTAATATCTTTCAGTTAAGAGTAATCCATTGTTATTTGTAATAATGGTTAGTAAAAACAGTTTCAGTGTGATTCTTAATATGACACTGTTCCTTAAAGAATAATATAAAATAATTTGTCATCCTTTAGGCCAGTGGTTCTCAAACTTATTTGATCAGGCCCCCCTTCTTTGTGTCAGTAGTTGTTTATGCCCTGCCCTCCCACCCCAAAGTCCATATACCACCATCCAGCTCTGAAGGCAATGCCATGCCCGCAGCAGCAAAGTAGTAAGAGTGGCAATGTGAAAAATGATATTTGTCAATAACACTTTTGACACTTAGCGCCCCACTGCCACCCTTATTTCTGCACTGCTGCTGCACCCTAGGGCTGACAGCCAGAGCTCCGCTGCCTCCAGGTGAGGGATTACGGGGGTGGAGAGGAGCAAGGAGAGGAGAGCCTGAGCCTGGGCTGCCTCCCGATGAGTGAATGGGGGGACGGGGTAGGAGAGGTGAGGGATGGGGGGGGGAAGAGAGTTCAAGCCCAGGTGGCAGAGCTTCAGCTGTCCCCTTTATCTCTGCCTCCCGGGTGTGCACAGCCCTTCTGCATAAGTCCTAACCAATGGTGCTGACAGCCAGAACTCTTAAAAAGAATACAACTCACGCCTCCCTTGACACATTCCTACACCTCCCATAGAAGGCCCGCCCAATAGTTTGAGCACTGCTCCTTTAGGCTAAATATTGCTTGCCTTACTTACTCCTGTTGAAGTAATTTTGCCCGTAGAAAAAGAGAATAGAAAAGAATACCACCTCTGGGTTTGTAATTGGAAGAGAGATGAAATAGTTTGGCTGATATTGCTTTTTCTTCTTTGTTTGATCGTCTTCTTCAGTCTTCCTTCTAGTAGTTCTTTTTCTCCTCTTTTTAAAATATATTTCAAATGTACTAGTAACTAGGGGAAGAGAGGGAGAAGGCAAAACATTTATTTTGTACATACAAATTAATAAAAAAATATACACAGTAAGAAATACTACACCAATGTGAGTTGGTCTTGAGCCAGCAACATAAAGGTAAAAGGCACTACATCCCATTCTTACTAAGTTTTCAAAAATAATATACCTATATAGGGATTAGAGAAGTTTTAAGTAGAAGAGTCTTATTTTAGACAATGGCATGGTAAGTTTCTAACATGCTTAAGTATTTGCAGAATTGAGTCTAATAACAGTGACTGTATGGCCCTGACTCTGCAAGCTAGTTCACATGGTTTTGTTTGGGTGGCGAGATCTACCTGCATGGGCCAACTAGCAGATAATAACCTAAATGTTTGATCTACATATGTTTAAACCAGTTTTTTTTAATATACTTACTGCCAAATTCATCTCCAGTATCTGTACTGGCAAATGGTATTTCTGCCATCAAATAATCCATAGAGTCAGGAGGAGTTTGTGACCCTTTTCTTATTTTTGTTTTTTTCTTTTTCTTTTTCTTTTTCTTTTGAATGATATTTTTTTGCTGCACATTTTCCAGCCCATCTGGAATATATTTAAAATAACACATTTAGTCTTAGATTTCTAATTTGAGACAATATATACAATATATTATTACTCTATTAGTAAAACCAATTGCTCTCTTCCATTTGTTGCCATTTTTTTCCTGCTTCAACATATTAGTAGATGTGCTTAATTAAAGTTGGACCTCAATCCTGACCTTATGCTACATTGGAGTAAAGGAGTGTATTGGTCCATTTAGCCACATATGCTGTTTCCATATCATCTTGTCCAGTCCTAAGGAAAGGCAGGCGGATGCAGAAGGGGTCACTATAGGCTTATGTAGACTGGGAAAATAAGTGATGCTCAAAAATATGTTATTTAACATCTATGTCAAAATTAACATTACTTAGTACCTAGTGTAGACAAAATGAATGATGTTTAGAAACATGTGAACTGGTCATGGTTAACAGGTTAAGTATCTCTCCTTTGATCCTGGTCCCTCTTTGCAAGGCTGCAGTTACGTCCATGGAGCCATCATTAGGTGGAATTCTGAGGTGACAATGTCCTCCTCTGATGGAGTGTCCAACTCACACAAGGCCTGAAGGGGTAAATTAGGCCAATTAAACTATAGGCTGCACCTGGAGGAAAGCCAGGGCATGCTAAGACCTAATTGCTGAACAAGTCCAGCTGGGGGAGGAGCTGGGCCATCCCAACAGAAAGGGGCTGTCAGGAAATAGTCTGTAGTTACTCATAGGAGAGGGGAGGCGTGTTTGGGGGTTACAGAGCCAAGTTGCTCCATGGGAGGAGTGTGGGGGAAGCCAGAACGTAGAGTTGAGAAGTAGAAAGGAGTCCAGAGCAAGAGTACCATAGTGAGGAAGGAAGCAGGCCATTGTTGCTACAGATGCTGGACTGGAACCTGGAGTAGAGGGTGGGCCTGTGTTTCCCTACCAGCCACAGGAGGAGTGGCACAGTCTGGGCAGAGAAGGGAAGACTGCCATGTTTGTATGGAGGGACTCTGATACCTTGGAGGGCTGAGTCATGAAGACTCCAGCTATAAAAAAAAGTGTGGGTTTAGTGCTCATATACCTCTGCTGTATGCTGCCCTGCTCATCTATAGGGCAGCAACAAGGAAGGTTGCCCTACTGGCATAGCTCAGCTCTGGGGTGATTTCTAGAGATAAGAGGGCCCATGCTGAGTCTGCCAGTTAGTGCAAAGCATGGTATAGATGACATTATGCTGCAGGAGCTGGAATTGACACTCACTAAACCCAACTCATATAGAGGCCACAAAACATCCATTGTTAGACAATAACAATCTTTAATACCTGCTGAGTTGGTTGGATTCATACTTGTGACCTACAGAGACAAAAAGACTCTGAAGATCATTAACAATGTCATGAGGCATCTAATCCCCTGATAAGGGTTAATGTTACATCTTCAGCCAGGAGCGCCGCCAGCTTTTCTGCCGCCCTTGGCGGGAAGGTCCCGCCCCAAAATGCCTCCCCCCACAGAGGCGGCGGAAGGTCCCACCGCCGAAATATCGCCGTGGTCGCCGCCCCCCAAATTGTAGCGCCCTAGGTGACCACCTACGTCGCCTAATGAGTTGCGCCGGCCCTTGTCTTCTAGAAAGGTAAGATTTTTTAAAATCAAATTCTTACTTTTTTGGAACTTACATAGGCATGGTGTTGCCAGCTCTTTTGATTTTATCAAGAATCTTATAAGTGTTTTTCTTAAAGCTCCAGCTTCTGGAGTCAAGTGATTACACGAGGATCTCAGCTTTCATTTTTAAACAAGCAAGTTTCTAGTCTTCATTGTTATAGAGGTTGCTGAGAAAAACCTGCACCAAATTTCCAGGGTTATCCTAAAGGCTCAAACCAGAAGGCAAATAAAAGGAATTCTCAAAATATATTACTTTTTTTTAAATGTCCTGATTTTTAGCCAATCTCAAGATTTGAGGGGTTAGACTTGTTATTTTCTAATACAAATGGTTAACAATATTGCAGGCAGGATCTTCCACTCTCTGCACCCACACCCAACATCTCCCACATATTGCTCTGTTTTCTTCAAAAAATGCCATAATATGTGCCCCTACCCTGTTCTTAAAGGGAAAACACCCATTAACGAAAGAACAAAGATTAAAAATACAATAAAACAAATATCCAACCTCACCTCAATGTGCCTTGCAATATGAAATATTAATTTCTTCTAGGATCTGCACACTAAGGGCACGTCTGTACTTACCCCCGGGTCCGGCGGTAAGCAATCGATCTTCTGGGATCGATCCCGGAAGTGCTCGCCGTCGACGCCGGTACTCCTGCTCCGTGAGAGGAGTACGCGGAGTCGACGGGGGAGCCTGCCTGCCACGTCTGGACCCGCGGTAAGTTCGAACTAAGGTACTTCGACTTCAGCTACGTTATTCACGTAGCTGAAGTTGCGTATCTTAGTTCGAAGTGGGGGGTTAGTGTGGACTAGGCCTAACTTGCTTATATTTTTTCCTACATGGGTCATAAACCAGAACTGAACTCATAGCCTTCAGACAGACACCATAGACGTCTACCACTTTCACTATAGGAATAACTACATGAGATGTGCTGTTATCCTCTGTGGGGAGCATCCCAGAGAGAGAGAAAACATGTTTTTAATAACCAGGTTACATAACTGTGAACTAGCAATTATAGGTTGGGCATGAGGATTCTATTCCTGGCTCTCTGAGTAGCGTACGGTCTATTGGTTAAAGACAGCATAGTGACTCCCCTGTTTGAGTAACCTGCAGTGACTAAACCTGGGATCACTGATTCTAAAAAAATGAGCTTCTATCATTTGGACTAAAGATCAATGTACATAAGCAGGGAGGCAGTAACAGGCTCATAAACTTTTCTGGTCTAGTTGCTAAAGAGGGATAAAGATCCACACTGCATTAGCATGGGCAGACAAACACTTAATTTGGCTCATTACATCTGAAAGGCAGCATAGCGAGATGTGTGAAACATGGGACTGTTGAATTAGCATTGCCTACGGTGCCTTATCCAACCTCTTCTATCTGTAAAATGGGTAAATGATTGCCTCGCCTAAGGTAGAGGTCAGAGGCCTGGGTTAATAAAAATTGGGAAGTGTATAGAAGTATTAAGAATAATCAGTAGAAGTGCTAGAATTAGAACCCATGGTGTCTTGTATTGCACCTTCCTCCATTAAATATTCTGTGGGTAACGGGTAGGGTGACCAGACAGCAAATGTGAAAAATCAGGATGGGGGTGGGGGGTAATAGGAGCCTATGTAAGAAAAAGACCCAAAAATCGGGACTGTCCCTATAAAATTGGGACATCTGGTCACCCTAGTAACGGGTCTCTTTCTAAAATGTCTGACATTTTACTATTTGTGCAGAAACATGTGACAGACTTTGAAAATGCATAAGTGTCACTTGAAATACATGAGCTATGGCAAGTCTCTTTGAAGTTAACAGGTCATTGAAATATAATTAATAAGCAACAGGACAATTTAAAATTTCCTAAAAATTGTCAATCACTACAGTGTTTGCATCTACTAAGAGTTTTGAAAGCTGTAGATAGGGAGCCAGCATAAATCACAATTCACTTGTCTCCACTCAATATACTTTGTTTTTCATTTAAGAGAGCTAAGTTCAGTTTCTAAACTTCTTTGTGAAATACAGGTGGCAGGATATCAAGCCAACATGATAATGAAAGGGTCAGCCTAACCAATGATTCGTTCAAAATGTTTTTTTCTAAACTTACTAATTATGCAACATAAATTTATCCACAAGTCATCTTTTCCTATGTTTGCTTCAGACTCTCTCATTTTATTCTGATACTACGCATATCCAATTATATCTTCTACAAAATGTAAAGCTGAAACCTCCTTTTGCATCTCTCAACAACAACTGTGCACAAAAGCAAGCATCCAGCAGTATTCTCCTGGGAAAACTCCACATTACAATGGTGTTAGTGTACTGGAAAATAAACTTATGTCAGAATTGCAGTTTATCACAGGACACCTCATTACCACAGACAAGCACATTTTCAAAGCTCCACTGGTAACTAATGCAGATATTCCAAATCTAACCCCAGAGGAAAACTTGGCAGTAAACATCCACATTATGTTCTTGTGGCATGCAAAGCAACCACTGATTTGACAAATGCAGTGTAACAAACCTGATCTGGGTTATTAGGACCCTGTAGACTGTTTCTTGGATACCTCATCCCTAATGCTCGGGGAGATAAGACACCTGATTAAGTACTAATTGGCTTCAGCATAAAGGGGGGGAGGGGAAAATCACAAGGTAAATTGTGATCTGAGTACTGAGGCTGCCCAGGAGCTGTTCCAGTTACTGAACTGGATATTAAGGGCATAGCTACACTTGCAAATGTAGAGCGCTTAAACCAGCCTTCGTAGAGCGCAGTAGGGAAAGCACTGCAGTCTGTCCACACTGACAGCTGCAAACACACTTGTGTGTCCACATTTGCGGCATTGGGAGCGGTGCATTGTGGGAAGCTATCCCACAGAGCATCTCTTCCCATTCTGGTGCTGTGGCTTGTGGTAAGGGGGCGTGGGGACGGGGCATTCTGGGTCCTGTCCCAATGCCCCGTGATGCATCGCTTCGCATCCCAGCAATCCCTCTGCTTCCATCTTTCAAGATGGCACCATCTTTCAACGTTTTTTTGTACTGTGCGCTCTCTTCCCTTTCGGTCTGTGGGAATGGAGCCCAAACTGCTGAGGAATATGCTGATGAGTCTCACCATCACATCATGTTTGGCAGTCGAGTTATTCCTGAAAATCCAAAGTGACAGCGAGGACTTCGACGATGATATTGACTCGAGTAACGCATACGACACGAGATTGCTTGTGACATTCACGGACATGCTCACCACCGTGGAACGGCGCTTTTGGGCTCGGGAAAGAAGCACTGAGTGGTGGGAGCACATCCTTATGCAAGTCTGGGATGATGATCAGTGGCTGCAGAACTTTCGCATGAGAAAAACACTTTCATGAGACTGTGTGAAGAGCTCGCCCCCACCCTGGGGACACGAGATTGAGAGCTGCCCTCAGGGCCGGCTCTAGCTTTTTTGCTGCCCCAAGCAGCAAAAAAAAGCGCCGCTCCCCAGCTCCCCCGCCGAGCCGCCCCCCCCAGCCGAGTGCCACGCCGCCCCCCCGCCGAGCGCCGCCGGAAACCCCCCCCCGAGTGCCGAGCCCCGCGAGGCCCCCCCCACCAAGCGCCGCGCAGCCGGAGCCCGCCCCCTGCCAAGCGCCGCCGGAACCCCCCTCCAGCGCCGCGCGCCGGACCCCCCCCGAGCGCCGAGCCCCGCGCTGCCCCCCCCCAGCCCCCGCCCCCCCCCCCCCCCCCCCCCCCCCCCCCCC
>NC_048300.1:107120718-107214219 GCF_013100865.1 Trachemys scripta elegans
CCACCGAGCGCCGCGCCGCCGGAGCCCACCCCCCCCGCGCCGCGCCGCCGGAGCGCCCCCCCCCCCCGCGGATGCCACGCCGTGCTCCCCCCGCCGCCCCTTACCAGGCGCCGCCCCAAGCATGTGCTTGGGTGCCTGGTGCCTGGAGCCGGCCCTGGCTGCCCTGATGGTGGAGAAGCGGGTGGCTATTGCAATCTGGAAGCTAGCAACTCCAGACAGCTACCGATCGGTCGCTAACCAGTTTGAAGTGGGAAAGTCAACTGTTGGAACCGTGTTGATGCAAGTTTGCAGGGCCATTAATTGCATCCTTGTCAGAAGAACCGTGACTCTGGGTAACGTGCATGACATTGTGGCTGGCTTTGCACAAATGGGTTTCTCTAACTGTGGAGAAGCGATAAATGGGACGCATATTCCAATTCTGACACCAGCCCACCTAGCTTCCGAGTACGTTAATCGGAATGGGTATTTCTCTATGGTTCTCCAAGTGCTTGCGGATTACTGCGGGCGTTTCATTGACATTAATGCAGGCTGGCCCGGAAAGGTGCATGACACACGCATCTTTCGGAACACTGGCCCGTTCAGGAAGCTGCAAGCCAGGACTTTTTCCCCAGATCAGAAGATCACCGTAGAGGAAGTCAAAAGGCCCATTATGATCCTTGGAGACCCCGCTTACGCTTTAATGCCGTGGTTCATGAAACCCTACACAGGGAGCCTTGACAGCAGCAAGGAACAGTTCAACAACAGGCAGAGCCAGTGCAGAATGACTGTGGAGTGTGCTTTTGGCCGTTTAAAGGGCCGCTGGCGTGCTCTGTATGGGAAGCTAGACCTGGCCGATAACAGCATCCCCGCGATTATATCCGCGTGCTGTGCCCTCCATAACATTTGTGAAGGGAAGGGTGAAAGATTCACTCAGGCATGGAACTCGGAGGTTCAACACCTGGAGGCTGAATTTGAACAGCCAGACAGCAGGGCTATTAGAGGGGCCCAGCGCGGGGCTGCAAGGATTAGGGATGCCTTGAGGGAACAATTTGAGACTGAAAGTCACCAGTAATGTCTGGTGCCCTGCACAGGAGTGAAGTGCAGTGGTTCCAATGTGAGCAGTAATCTGTATTTGCTACATATGATACACTGACTTGCAGTGCCTGTTGCTTTTCTGGGCTAAGGTATCTTTTACTTTATGCAATAATAAAGAATGTTTTCAAAGCAAAAAAATGCATTTATTGAAAAGAAACATAACTGTTTGGGAAACAGAAAGGGCAAGGGGCTGGGGTGGGGAACGGTACAATCACAGATTTGCGTATGTCCTGTTATCATACTCAGCCTTCCTGTTTGGAGTGCTGTGCAATGAGTGATGCAGTTCAGGATGGCTATACTGCATGGTGATGGGGGTTGAGTGCAGTGGCTAAGGGTCATAGTTTTCAGGGCTGGGTGGTGAAGCTACAGGTGTTGGAGGCAGCTAGTGGCGATAAGAACCTGGATGTTGGGGAAAGTGGGTTGGAGGTGACATGGGGGCACAAGGGAAAGAGTTTTTGGACATGGGCTGCAGGGGGGCGGGGGCGGTAGTGCTCCACCTGCATGGCTACGAGCGCCTGGATCGAGTCCTCTTGGCGCTCCATGATGCTTATCAGCCACTCCATGCTTTGGTGCCAGCGATCCGCATTCTGCTGGCGGACCCTCCTTTCTCTCTCCCACCATTCCTGATTTTCATTAAGGGAGTGCTGCATGACTTCATGAAGCATGTCCTCTTTGCTTCTACATGGCCTCTTCCTGATTTTTTGCAGTCTCTCGGCCAGTGAAAACACGGACGGCTGAGATCTCAAGGTTGCATCTGTAAAGGCAAAATGCAACACTTAACAGAGGCAGCATTGTTCACACCAGACAGAGCAATGATTCCCCTGTACTTAAGGAGGGCAAGCACAGTCTACACAATAGCATGCATCCGAAGAAGTGGGCTGTAGTCCACGAAAGCTTATGCTCTAATAAATTTGTTAGTCTCTAAGGTGCCACAAGTACTCCTGTTCTTTTTACAATAGCATAATTTGCCCATCCAAAGCGAGCGCTCATAACCCCCGGGAGCCCCAAAATGGTGAGTAAGCACTGAGTAAAGGGGGACTGATTCTTTCATGGCTGTACAGACCTCTGGGCTTCTGTGCCTTGGGGAGAGCCAACAGCTGCAGGGGACCCCACACTGAACACTTTCCCCACATTTTCCACAGGAGTTCACCCTGGAAGTTATCTCGCTGCTGAGGGTGACCTGGGAAGCAAGGGAGGGTCTTCTACTACAACGTGGCTTCCGCCCTGGCCCATATGCAGTTTGCCTGTGTGCATCAATGGTCCCCCCACCTCTCACGGCACAGTGGCGCGGACATGTTAGCCTGACTGGGACAAGGACCACAGTGGCTCTCCCACAAAACCTGCGCAAGCTCATTGCCCAAGTTCTGGATGAGACCTTTGAAGAGATCACTGAGGCCAATTACCGTGATGTGAGAGAGCACATCAACACCTATTCTGCATCTAGGCATGACTGCAGCCCTAACCCTCCTCGCCCCAAGAGCACGCACCGAATAACTTCCTTCCCAAAATAAAAGCTGCTTACCAGGAACCTCCTCTGGTGTTTGTCCTTCCCCAACCACTGGCTGCCGCGACTGGCTACCTTCCTCCTGGCTTGAGAACAGCTCCTGGCTGCATGCATCTAGGGATGCTGGGGTGTCTTCCTCCTCCTCAGCACCCTCACTCCCGCTTTGCTCCTCCTCCTGCCTTGTTGGACTGGGCTCTGAAGTGTCCATGGTGATACTCAGAGTGGAGATGGGGTAGCCCCCAAGTATCGCGTCCAGCTCTTTGTAAAAATGGCAGGTCGTGGGGGCAGCACGGGAGCAGCTGTTTGCCTCGCAGGCTTTGTGGCAGGCATTCCGCAGCTCCTTCACTTTAACCCTGCACTGCAGAGC
Organism: Trachemys scripta elegans; assembly: GCF_013100865.1. Classification (NCBI taxonomy): domain Eukaryota; kingdom Metazoa; phylum Chordata; order Testudines; family Emydidae; genus Trachemys; species Trachemys scripta. The sequence goes on from NC_048300.1 coordinate 107,123,664, forward strand.
GTCCCAGTCATGGCCCCTTTCTTCATGTCCCTTGATATCTGCCCCAAAGTATCATAATTCCTATGGCTGGAGCACAGCTGGGACTGGACAGCTTCCTCCCCCCAAACACCAATGAGGTCCAACACCTCGCCATTGCTCTATACCGGGGATCGCCTGGCATGTGGAGGCATGGTCACCTGGAAAGATTCGCTGAGAGCACTCTATGCCTGGCTGAGCAAACAGGAAGGGGATTTTCAAAATTCCCAGAGAATTTAAAGGGTGGGTCTTACGGTTGGTCACCTGATGGCAGGGCAGTAGAGTTCAAACTGATGACCAGAGTGGCTAGAACAGGCATTGTGGGACACTTCTGGAGGCCGATCAGAGAATATTAACAGACCAGGGCATCCATACTGGCGCTGTGGCGCTCCAGCGGGGGCGCATCAAACGTTATTCCACTTGCCGAGGCGGAGTACCAGGAGCGCTCTAGCCGCAGAGTCAGAGTACTCTACATGCCTTGCCAGTGTGGATGCGTCACGAGTTAGAGCATACTGGGCTGCTTTAATGCACTCTAACTCGCAAGTGTAGCCATGCCCTAAATGACTAAAAAGAAAAAGGCCTGAAGAAGAGTCCTGGGTAAGCATAAAAGCTTGTCCCTCTCACCAACAGACAGTTGTCCAATAAAAGATTACCTCACCCACCTCCTCTCTCTCAAAAGAAATAAGGTATTTAGGTGGGTTGCCTGCTCACTTAATGGACACTAAGAAGCAGAGATACAAAAGTTTTTCTGTGAGCATTGTTTGAACAGTATTATATTTATTATTATTTAACTTAGACTGTGGTAGGGTTCAGAGGCCAATCAAGCTGGGGTCCAATTGCACTACGTGTAAACCTATTCAAAAGGATAATCCCTGCCTCAAGGAGATTACAATCTAAATCAGGGGTCGGCAACCTTTCAGAAGTGGTGTGCCGAGTCTTCATTTATTCACTCTGATTTAAAGTTTTGCGTGCCAATAATACATGTTAATGTTTTTAGAAGGTCTCTTTCTGTAAGTCTATAATATATAACTAAACTATTGTTGTATGTAAAGTAAATAAGGTTTTTAAAATGTTTAAGAGCTTCATTTAAAATTAAATTAAAATGCAGAGCCCCCCGGACCGGTGGCCAGGACCTGGGCAGTGTGACTGCCACTGAAAACCAGCTCACGTGCCACCTTTGGCATGTGTGCCATAGGTTGCCCACCTCTGATCTAAATGAACCAATGAAGGAAACAAACAAGAGGTCAAAGTGTGGGAGAGGGAGATGAGCTAACAAAAATAACAGGATATGGGCAATTCTTAGACAACTAAGACCAATAATTTGAAATAGTGTAAGCTAAAGGAATTCCTTTAAAGACCATATGTGAGGCTGGTGTATTTTTATTGGCTCTAGGAACTGGGTGGGTGTATGCATGTCACTTTTTTTCCTCCTTATCCTTCACAAACTAAGAACATGTTTGGACTAGACTCCATTGTGATAGATGTTTTAGTCTTACTTTATATTAAAGCATGTTGCATAAGGTTCCTGCACCAGATTTCTCATTTACAGATGTATAATCAAAAATTGTAACTAACTAGAAAAAGTGATGTGTGTTCTTGGTGGCTTTTTATAATGCTTTTATTTTTATTGCCTTGTTTTCCTCAGCTTTTCATTTGTAACCCCTATATGTGAGATGCTAGATGATCAGAGAATCGTACTCATGTATAAATAACAATGACGTTATGGATGAAAGCCACTGTCAAGGTATACAGGCTTTAAGTTGAGTCTGACTCTAAGAATGCTTCCACTCACTCAAATCCTTTAAAATGTGAATCCTATATAAAAGTCCACATTTCCAGTTAGGCATTCAGAAGATAACTTGATTTGGGTTTCTTAGATCCCAAGCCTACAATCAATGCCTCTGACAAGCCCCACTGATTTGTGGGGCTCCATGTAAACACAGGGATCTGTCCACATTGAGTCAGTTGGAGGACTGTGGCCAGTATGCATGTTGGCATTTGTACAGTATGTTACTTCCTCCCTTTTCTCAGTCTGCTAAGAAAGCAGTGTATTGAAAGACAAATGCCACTCTGAAAAATTCTGCCTGCTTACAATAACAGATGGGCAGGGCAGAGGAACAACTAGTCTTGACAATGTCCCTCTTTCAGTCACTGAGTGATGGATGTGCAATTGGCCTAAATTGGCTAGCACCAAGAGTGTGCCTAAATCCTATAGGACGAGTTCCAAGTAAACAACTCCCTCCTTTTTCATTCACTGAAATGAGTTGGTCATTACTCAGAGAAAATATATTCTAAGCACTAAATCTAATGAAAGAGGAAAAGCTGTCTACTTTGTTTTAAAAAATCTTAAATTTAACAATAGTTTAAACTGACATCTTGTTAGTCTGATATTTATGTACTAGAGAATGCAGTATGAATGAATGCCTTGACTATCAAAGGCTGTTAGAAGTTCAGGGTTTTTTTAAAAATTCACTTTAGTTACCTTAGAACTTTATAATTTTAATATGAAACTGAAATACTCCCTCATTTTTAGTCACTCAAATGGATGCTGTATTTCTTGACTCTCTTTCAGTTACCAGAGTGAAACTTCTACTGGGGAAGTATCAGTAAAATGGTAGTCCACTGACAGACCATTCGGAGTTAAGGAGATGGTGAAACTGATGGCTATTACTACTTTGAGAACTTTATGTGTGTGTGTGTATATATATAACTATTTGTGTGTGATAGCATTCCTTGTAGGTGCAGGACCTAGAGGTTCGGGGGGGTGTTGCAGCTGGGTCCTGGTCCCATGCCTGGGGGTCCTGGTTGCTGGCCCCATGCCTCTGCTTCTGGCCCCGCACACAGCCTGGCCCAGCACCTCCACTTCTGGCCTCCCACGTAGCCACCAGTCCCGTGCCTGAAGGGCCTGGCCACTGGCCCTGCGCCTCCGCTTCTGGCCCCCCACGCCTCTGCTTCTGGCCCACCATGCAGCGGCTGGCCCCGCACCTCCACTTCTGGCCCTGCATGCAACTGCCAGCCCCTTGCCAGAGGGTCCCAGCTGCCAGCCCCGCACTCAACCCCAGCTATGGCCACAGCCTTGGCCCCTTACTCCTGTCCGAGTCTCCCGCCCCGCCCGAGACACAGCCCTGCTCCCAGCCCCGCTCAGGGGGGGCAGGGGGTAAGCAGGGCCACCCAGGGAGGGGGGGCAAGTGGGACAATTTTCCCTGGGCCCCACAGGGGCCCCGCAGCAGTCTGAGTCTTTGGCATTTCGGCGGCAGGGGGCCCTTCAGTCGCTCTGGGTCTTCGGCGGCATTTCGGCAGCGGGTCCTTCAGTGCTGCCGAAGACATGGACTGCGCCGCAGCTTCCCCGCTTTGCCCCTGGCCCCCTGAATCCTCTGGGCGGCCCAGGGTAAGAGGGCTGGCTTTCAGCACCCCCACTATTAAAAATGTTCCAGCACCACTGGCATTCCTTTAAGTAGGCTGCAATTCTCTTATTCTCATTTTACCTCTAAACTAAAGTCTGATTATGATAGGCCAAAGTTAAGGACGCAAATGGAACTACCTTCTTAAGCACAAATCACTTTTTTCATAACCTATTCATAACCAGCATATCTCATCCAAATTTTCTAGTATAAAAATGAGAGCATCTTTCAGTAGGGGAAAGAAGCATATCTGAATTTAAAATGGCCAAGAGTTAAGAGTTCTGATTCCTCCGATCATCTAAAATGCACTTTGTGGTTAACAAAAGGAATATAAGGAGAACGGGATAGCTCTTATCTATTTAAATATATCTGACTGCATTCCTCTTGCCCTCCCTTTCAAGGCGAGACCTGCCACAAAATACCCCATAGTCCAGTGGGTTGGGCACGGTCCTGGGAGGAGGGGAGAGAACAAAGCTCAAGTGGCTGCTCAACTTCAGGCAGAAGCGGGAATTGAATTGTGGTCTCTCACATCCTGGGTGAGTGCTCTCCACACTTGGATAAAGATCATAGGGTTGGAGGGAGGGGTTGCACCACTTCCTCGGGTGGTGTTTCATGCTGGGTCTGATCTGGTTGGTGTTCCCAAAAGCTGCCTACCAGACTGAGCACAAAGGCAAGACATGCAGGGGAACACCTAGTTTGAGGATTCTGCCAGGTTTTAGGCATGAGCTAGGTGCCCAGGTGTCAGGACTGAGGCACTTGTGTGCATGCTCACTGGCAGATTTTTAGCTGCCTTTTGAGACTTATCAGTGGGAGGATCTAAATGCTTTTGTAGATCTAGCCCATGGTATTTAACTTGTCCCTTTCAAGGGAAAAGGAGGATGGCGGGTGTATGTTAAAACTATACATAAGAGTTTTGTGATTAATTTGAGCAAGAGTGTTGTCAAGCTTAAGATGAACAACAGTATTGCCAGTGTTAGGCCTAAAACTTCCGGAAGCTTTATAGAATGAGCTTTGCAAAATTATCTTTAAAAAGCAAGGTTGCAAAATTAAGCTACAACTTGTGGTCAAAAAACGCCTACGACCGGACAACATTTTATGTTGACTCCTATATGGTATAATAGGTCATGCCCCCGGGTATGGCTTATTGAAACCACCTTTGGAACTTGTGGTTAAAAGACGCTGCAGCCAAAGAACTGATTCCTATGTGGGTTTGATGGGCTAGGCCTTTAGGCATAGGTCATCAAGATAACCTTACCCACAATCAAGCCAATAGCCCACTTAGAGGTAAGTTACCTAGAAAACTAAGAGAAACTACAGTCGAGACAGCATAACTTATAAAATTAAAACAATAACTGGCTACAAGAAAATAAGTAAGCATAAATTATACAGCCAAAGTGGTAACACTAAATTTGGCCTAATCTGATTGGTTGACCTGCTTCAAAGCATGGCGGGCAGATGAGATTAAATGTGTAGAACCTCAGGAGGGTGTGTGTGTGTGTCTTGGTCTAAGAAGTTATTCTCTTTGATCAGTCTGACCCGCACCTCCTAACCAAGGAAACCTGAACTGCACCGACTATCTGCACCTGGCCAATGCAAAGAGCGGTCGACTAGAAGGTAACATATTCTCGGTAGGGTAAAGTTTTAAAGTAAAACAGTCCGTCCGGTTGCATGCAGAATAAGATAATGGAGTAAAGAAGTCTGGGTTGCTCGAGCTGTTTTGATCTCAAGTTGTGCTGACACTATAGTATTAAGAATGGTAGTGTTGGGATAATTTGATCTCAGGTTATATTAATGCTGCAGTATTAAAAATAGTAGTAAAAGTTTACTTGTACTTGTTTGCAATGTAATTTGTCATTTATATTAATCCTTATTCAATGCTGGTCTTTAATTTTTCTTTTCCTATTCTGTCTGTGTTGCATTTATAGCCGTAAGTCATTAAAAGCCTTTCTTGAGGAATAATCAGTAGTTTTCATTCTTTATACGGCCACCACTTAACCTCATTCATTACATCTGTGTTGGGTGGTGGGAAGTAGCAATCACCCAGAGCCCCATTTGGGGCCTGATGTGTGTCCCCTTCTTCCTATATCTCCTCAAGTTTAAGCATTTACAATTAGATATGATTGTCTCTATGGTTACTGTCCACACACTATTAACATTACTGTTAAACTGCAAAAGCTAGGAGTATTTTGCCTTGGCCATAAAATAGGCATAGGGTCTTGCATTGTTGTCCTGCAACTAGCTGGTAACACTACTTTTGCAGTGTATACAGGACCCTGGCTATGACTCTATAATTGGTACAGATGATCTTCCTTCCTCTCAGTTGCCTGCGGGTAAGAATATACCAAAGTTTATTGCCCCATGTTGATGCTGCCACTCTGTGCAAAGTCCTCGGCACACCCTGTTCTTTGCTAAGATACTGTAGGAGGGGATTTTCCTAGACTGGTCTGACACCCCAGCTGCCTGAGTTGGTAGGTGTTGACGGACCTAAATTATCACACACAACTGGATATTAAAAGCTGCTATGGGGACAAAACCCGTCTCTTGTATTCAGTTAAATGAGTCATACACGAACTACAAAAACACGGCTGTACTTATACCCTCCACGCAACCTTAGTCTCTTCCTACCCTCAAAGAGAGGAAGGAGAGAGTGCAACGTCCATCCTCCCTCTGGCTTTACAAGATGGTGTTGTGTTTATGGGTCTGAAATGAGACTCAGGGGAGGTGGGCTCACTCATGACTCTGCAATCGCCTGCTGGAATGACCTCACCTCGCTTAGATCTCTTGTCAGTTCCCCATCGCAAACAGAAGGCTAAACGTTTCTTTGGCTCTTGCCTATTTACAGTGTGAGCTCCTCGGTGTGGAGACTATTACTACAGTGCCGAGCACGGGGCGGTGTCTGTATGTGCTGCCAACAGTACAGCTCGGGCAGAAAGACTGGACGCCTTGACTCCTCCCTTCTCTCGGTGCAGAGGGAAAAGGGGGTTTCAGGCTGCGCACACTGTACAGGCCGATATTAGGTGGGGAGAGCAGGGCGGCACCAGGGGCCAGCGCGGAGGGCGGGACACACACACGCCCGCGTAGCACCGGCGGGCACAGGCGATGCTGTGAGGCGTGGCTGCTGGCTGGCTGGCTGGACTCGGCGGGCTGGGCTCGCAGCGGCGGCGTCTAGCCCTGCACTCGGCAGAGTTGGCTGCAAAGCAGGGGCCGGAGCTGGGGCGAGACCGGGCCGGGGCGGCAGAGCCTGGCTGCACGCGGGACCCACCCCCCGGGGGCTCTGAGGCCCGGGCCGCCCATCCGCCTTCTCACCATGTTCCAGGGACTCGCCGGCTCTGGGGGGAGGGTCCCCGGCGGCTGACCCCGACCCCTGCGCCTCCTCCGGGGAGGGTGGGGGCGCTGCGCCGTCCCCGCACTGCGCCATGGAGCGGCCCGAGCCCAACACCCAAGCGGCTGCCGCTGCCCGCCGCTCCCCCCAGCCAGGCGGCGGTGCCCTATGTCCCGGGGCGGGGAGCTCGGCAGCCGCCGCCAATAGCCGGGCGTGATGGAATCGGAGAGTTGATAGCAGCCTCCGCATGGCCGGGGTGGGGGATGGAGCAGGGGCCAAACTTAGTCACCGCGCCCCGGGGGGAGGGAGGGGGGGCGATCGAAGGACGACTCCAGGCCGAGAGCGCTTGGGAGAGAAGAGGGAATGCGGCTCCCGGGGACTACAACTCCCAGCGTGCAGTGCTTCGGAGCGCTGTCCGCGCGCGTTGCACGCTGGGATCGGTGCTCTCTGGTTCGGAGAAGTACGTGCCTGGCTCTGGCTCGCGCGCTGGGGCGGGGCTGAGCCCGTGCAGGGAAGTAGGGCGGAGTCCTGCCTCTGGCTGCGGCTGGTGGTGGCAGCTGGGGCCGCTTAGCCCCAGGCCTTAAGGTGCGGGGTCCCGCCACGTGGGCAGAGTTTGGGCATCGCCAGCGCAATGTGACCTCGGCTGCTGGCTCTGCCGTGGGGCTTTCAGGGGGAGGCTGTTACCCGAGCGCACGGAGGCCAGTGCCCCTGAGACCCAACCGTTCCAAGTGGCGGGGGTCTGGAGTCCTGTCCCGGAACGGGGTGAGCTCTGGCAGGGATCCCACTGCAGTGGCTGGCTCCTGTCCCGCAGGGCTGGTTCAGATTCCTGCTCCGGGCGCATAGGGTGGCAGTTCCCCTCACAGAGGTTTGGCCTGGCCACCCCTCCATCCCTAATAAAGTGTTAGCTTGCAGTCTTCCAGTAAGCGTGTTTATTTTTTATTTAGTTTCTCTCTGTGTTTGCAAAAAGAACAGGAGTACTTGTGGCACCTTAGAGACTAACAAATTTATTAGAGCATAAGCTTTTGTGGACTACAGTCCACGAAAGCTTATGCTCTAATAAATTTGTTAGTCTCTAAGGTGCCACAAGTACCCCTGTTCTTTTTGCGGATACAGACTAACACGGCTGCTACTCTGAAATCTGTGTTTGCTGTGTACTTAACAAACTCGTGGCTTTGCGCATTATGAAAATTTCTGTTTCTACAATGGCAATTTGGAGCTTCAGCTAAACAAATTTTTTCTAGAACATAAATACTACCTAGAGTGCAACAATTAGACGAGTGGACATTTAATGCGTTTCATAGTAGTTGTAGAAGCACACCATACATATTAAAGTTAACTAATATTGGATCTTACAGCTGCCCTCTGGGAATTGTGTCTGGGTTTCAAACTAACCCCTGCAGGGAAGGGCCTGGACTCCAGCTCCAACAGGAACGTCTACGCTGCTATTTTTAGCCTTGTAGTGCACCCAAGTCAGTTGACACAGGCTCTGAAACTTGCTGTTGCAGGGTGTGTGGGGGTTGTTTTGTTTTTGCAGTTCAGATATACCCTTTATGGATACTAGCCAGGGGGTTGGATAAAGCAAGCCAGCCTTTGGATTTTCATTGCCATTTTAAGTTTAGACTTCAGGAAGCCCTTTGTTAAGATTTTGGTAGCACAGACTTCATTAAAATAGTCATTTTGTGGATACAGACTAACAGTGCTACCCCTCTGATATTAAAATAAGCCCAGCTTAACCTCGGAAAGGGGCAATTCTGATGGAGAAAAGTCAACCTAGCCAACTCCCACAGAATGAAAGTATGTGTTACATTGTCAAGAAAAAGTAAGAACAAAGATGGCCACAGATGTGTTTTTTTCTGATGGAATGAAGAACAAAGCAAAGCTGACATTCTGGATAGTAATAAGTTGCTTACTAGGGAAAGAAAAGGAAAAATTAGGTCACAAACCTACAGAAACTGGAAAATAGAAGGGAGAGGAAAAAAGCCTGTTACAAAAATAATTTAAAGTTAATATGACAACTAGGAAAGTCAGTAATGCTATGGAAGAGTTCCTTAATAAACCAATACAAAAAAACCCCCAAGAAACTGCTTCTGATGGAAGTGTACTTACTTATTGGAGAGAATATTTAATTAGTAGCTGATTAGCATGAATTTATCATATATTCAAAGGTATTTAATAGATTCCAAGGCCAGGAGGGACCCTGCAGGGTCAGTACTGGATCCCTTACTAGTCAACATTTTCATTAATGATTTGAATAATGGAATGGAGAGCATGCTCATAAAATTCGTGGGTAATACCAAGCTGGGAGTGGTTGCAAGCACTTCGGTGAACAGGATTTAGAATTCAAAATTACCTTGTCAGATTGGTCTGAATTCAACAAAATAAAATTCAGTAAAGACAAGTGCAAAGTACTTGACTTAGGAAGGAAAAGATCAAATGCAGCACTACAAAATGGGAAGTATGTCACTGTCTAGGTGATAGTATTGCTGAAAAGAATATGGATGTTACAGTGGATCACAAATTGAGTCAACATTAATGTGATGCAGTTGCAAAAAAAAAAGGCTAATATTCTGGGATATATTAACAGACGTGTTGTATGTAAGACCCGGGAGGTAATTGTCCCACTCTACTCAGTGCTGTTGAGGCCTGAGTTGAAGTACTCTGTCCAATTCTGTGCACCATGCTTTAGGAAAGATGTGGACAAATGGGAGAGACCAGAGGAGAGTAATGAAAATGATAAGTTTAGAAAACCTGACCTATGAGGAAAGGTTAAAAAAACTAAGCACGTTTACTCTTGAGAAAAGAGGACTGACGAGGGCTGTTAAAAAGAGGGCCTTGATCCATTGTGCTCCATGTCCATTGAAGGTAGGACTTAATGGGCTTAAACTGCAGCAAGGAAGTTAGGGAAAAACTGTTAGGGAAAAACTTTAACTATAAGTTAAAGCTCTGGAATAGGTTTCAAAAGGAGGTTGTGGAATCCCAGTCACTGGAGGATTTTAAAAACAGGTTGGACAAACACCTGTCAGGGATGGTCTAGGTTTACTTGGTCCTGCATTAGCACCGGGGGCTGGACTTGATGACTTTTTAAGGTCCCTTCCAGCCCTACATTTCTATAATCATATGATTCTGTGATTGTGATCATCTAGTCTGACCTCCTGTGTAACAGAGTGTAGAATTCCCCCCCCCCAAATTCCTAGAGCATATCTTTTAGAAAAATATCCAATCTTGATTTAAAAAGTGCCAGAGATGGAGAATCCACCACAATCCTTGGTAAGTTGTTTCAATGGTTAAATTACCCTCACTGTTAAAACTGTATGCCTCATTTCCAGTCTAAATCAGTCTAGCTTCAGCCTCTAGCCATTGGATCATGTGATACCTTTCTCTGGTGGGCTGAGAACCCATTATTAAATAATTGTTCCCCATGTAGATACTTATAGACTAATAATTTTAAAATCATTGTGTAAAGTATTCTCTGTGGAGGGATTCATGATCTATTGATCACAGAGAGAGCCAACTTACATTACAGTAAGAGTACAGAACAGGAAGAAACTAATGGAAAATTCACTGACCTATCTAGAGTCATACAGAGGAAAAATCCAGTGTAGAAAATAAGGGAATGAATAAGTTACATGTCTGACATATGCTAAAGAATGGTTTTGATGAGAAAAATACCAACTATAGATAACAGGTGGGAGGGGGAACACGCATACAAATGGTTTAAACAAAGATGACTACACTTCAAAAGCAGCAAATGGGCAGTTTCGTAACCTTACCTATTCTCAAGAAATGGCTGTTGTAAGTGCCATAACAAATTCTATTGTCAGATGATAAATACTTTAACTGATAATATTTCCCATGTAACATGTTTCCTTACCAGAATACATATAACAAAAATAATGTGTCAGAGTTAAAAGTTGTGCTTTGATTGAAAAATGTATTTCTCTGTACTAGAGAAGAATAATTATTATGTGGACAATGTAAGAATTGTAGATTTCTTAATAAGTACTTTCTTGCTTTTATTTTCTTTGGTTTTATATGTGATGGATAGTTATATAAATTGTTCTTAGCTAACAAACCTATCTAGTTTTTTTAAATGAAGGGCGTTGTTTTGTTTGGGTAATTGTACTTCTACCCAGGCCTTTTTCAGATGTGTAATCTCTTTAGAGACATTTTAATTTGTTTGACATCCTTTACACACACAATGTACATTACTATGTACGCTAAAGGCACCAGATGTCTAACTTATGCTTCCAAAATACAGAACTTGGACGTCACTACAGGATCTCGCAGTGTTCTGCAAACTATGAGTACAAAGCAGGAAACTACTTTAAATGATTTAGAGAACTACATTTTTGTCTCTCTTGCTCTTGCCAAAGAAAACTTTTGTCTTTAAGCAAAAAGATTCACTTTCCAGAGAACACTGACAAATCCAGTCGTCAAAGCCAGGGTGTCATTGAACAGTTAAGTGTGGTAGAAAACTCTGGTACATTTTGGGATGACACATCCTATACTGAAGGAAAAGTGTGTGCCTAATCTTTTTAAAAAATTGTCTTTTTGGATCAAAGGGTGGGGAATTTGGATTGGATGTCTCCAGATTGTTGTGCAATTTTATCTACTTTGATTTTCTGATCCAAATGGAGTTTTAAGAAAAATACAAGACTAGAAAGTGTTTTATGTAGGAGAGAGAATCCATATGTGGACTTAGCTGTTAGAAAACAATTTTAATTTAAACTTAGTGAATATTACCAGTATGATGTGGCAGTTGTGCAGCTATTTCCTTTACAGCTGAGGGGGACAGATCCTGCATTCCTTGTGCAAGAAACACTTTAAGTGACTTCACTGGGAGTCTTCGGCTAGATTTCTACCCTGAATCGGCAGGTAGAAATCGATCTCTCGGGGATCGAATTATCGCGTCTCGTCGGGACGCGACAATCGATCCCCGAATCGACGCTCTTACTCCACCAGCGGAGGTGGGAGCAAGCGCTGTCGACGGGGAGCTGCGGAGGTCGATTTTGCCGCCGTCCTCACAGCGGGGTAAGTCGGCTCCGATAGGTCGAATTCAGCTACGCTATTTGCGTAGCTGAATTTGCGTATATTAAATGGACACCTCCCCCCCCCCCCCGTAGTGAAGACCTGCCCTTAGGCAAGTAAGGAATGCAGCACAGAGCCCCAAATTCAGTTATTCCAGATGGAGGGGGGTGCAGGAAAGTACATAGTTACTGACTAGTCAAATATTTGTTAGTCTAAACTAATTGACAGAAATCTATCTTCTTTAGAACCTCAGCTGCTCAACTTCAGTTTTCCCTGTAAAATGTTGTGCTTTTTCCTTTCCCCTCCTTTCCTATGTTAGCCTCTCCCTCCCCACCCCCAGAAAATCTGGTTATTGAACTAACATGATATTATTATTTATTAGGGCTATCAAGCGATTAAACAAATGAATCGTGATTAATTGTGTGATTTAAAAATTAACCGTGATTAACAGCACTGTTAAATAATAGAATACCATTTATTTAAATATTTTTGGAGTTTTCTACATTTTCAAATACATTGATTTAAATTACAACACATAATACAAAGTGTGCAGTGCTCACTTTATATTTATTTTTATTACAAATATTTGCACTGTAAAAAACAAAAGAAATAGTATTTTTTCAATTCACCTAATACAAGTACTGCAGTGCAATCACTTTATCATGAAAGTTTAGCTTACAAATGTAGAATTATGTATAAAAAATAACTGCATTCAAAAACAATACAATGTAAAACTTTAGAGCCTACAAGTCCACTCAGTCCTTCTTCAGACAGTCGTTCAGACAAACAAGTTTGGTTACATTTGCAGGAGATAATGCTGCCCACTTCTTGTTTACAATGTCACCTGAAAGTGAGAACAGGCTTTCTCATGGCACTGTTGTAGCCAGCATCAAAAGCTATTTACGTGCCAGATGTGCTAAAGATATGTCCCTTCATGCTTTGACCACCATTCCAGAGGACATGCATCCATGCTGATGAGGGGTTCTGCTCAGCAGTGCACGTAAGCCGGTACAGTCCAGTACACTGTACCAGCAAGCTATTTATAGCCAGTACGGCGTACTGGAAAGACACCGTACCGCCCCCAGCCTCCATAGAGCTGCCTCTCAGGAGAACAGAGCTGGGGGGCGCGTGGAGCTGGGAATGGTACGGCAGCCGGAGGAGCTGCCAGTGTTCTGCTCCTTTCCACGCTGACACTCCCAGCAGGGAAAGGAGCAGAACTCCCAGCCCTGCCCCCTGTCCTTTAATGGAGCTGCGTCTGCAGGGAGTGGGACTGGGGTTCTACTCCTTTCCCTGCTGGGAGAGGCAGCGGGAAAAGGAGCAGAACACCGGCAGCTCCTCCTGCTGCTGTACCGCTCCCAGCTCCCCCTCACCCCAGTAATGTGGGAAGGGGAGGGAAGGGGAAGAGCGTGGGGGCCCTGGGCTGGGGGTCGGGCAGAGTCACGTGGGGAGGTCACGTGGCCCCCCTTAGCTGGCGTGCCCCCGTACCAGGAAGAAAATAATTTTACTTGCACACTGCTCGATAATGATGCAAAGCAGAGCGGACCAACACATGTACATTTTCATCATCTGAGTCAGATGCCACCAGTAGAAGGTTAATTTTCTTTTTTGGTGATCGGGTTCTGTAGTTTCCGCATCGGAGTGTTGCTCTTTTAAGACTTAGGGTACATCTACACTACAGCGGGGAGTCGATTTAAGATACGCAAATTCAGCTACGTGAATAGCGTAGCTGAATTCGACGTATTGCAGCCGACTTACCCCGTTGTGAGGACGGCGGCAAAATTGACTTCTGCGGCTTTTTGTCGGCGGCGCTTACTACCACCTCCGCTGGTGGAGTTAGAGCGCCGATTCGGGGATCGATTGTCACGTCCCGACGAGACGCGATAAATCGATCCCCGAGAGGTCGATTTCTATCCGCCGATTCAGGCGGGTAGTATAGACCAGACCTGAAAGCATGCTCCACGCCTCGTCCCTCTCAGATTTTGTATGGCACTTCAGATTCTTAAACCTTGGTCGAGTGCTGTAGCTATTTTTAGAACTCTCACATTGGTACCTCCTTTGCATTTTGTCAAATCTGCTGTGAAAGTGTTGTTAAAATGAACATATGCTGGGTCATCATCCAAGATGGCTATAACATGAAATATATGGCAGAATGCAGGTAAAACAAAGCAGGAGACATACAATTCTCCCCCAAGGAGTTCAGTCACAAATTTAATTAACGCATTATTTTTTTAACAAGCATCATCAGCATGGAAGCATGTCCTCTGGAATGATGGCCAAAGCATGAAGAGGCATATGAATGTTTAGCATGTCTGGTACGTAAATACCTTGCAACGTCGGCTACAAAAGTGCCATGCAAACACCTGTTCTCACTTTCAGGTGACACTGTAAATAAGAAGCAGGCAGCAGTATCTCCTGTAAATGTAAACAAACTTGTTTGTCTTAGCGATTGGCTAAACAAGAAGTAGGACTGAGTAGACTGGTGGGCTCTAAAGTTTTACATTGTTTTGTTTTTGAGTGAAGTTATGTAACAAAAGAAATCTACGTTTTTAAGTTACACTTTCACGATAAAGAGATTGCATTACAGTACTTGTATGAGGTGAATTGAAAAATATTATTTCTTTTATCATTTTTACAGTGCAAATATTTGTAATAAAAAATAATAATATAAAGTGAGCATTGTACACTTTGTATTCTGTGTTGTAATAGAAATCAATATCTTTGAAAATGTAGAAAAACATCCAAACATATTTAATAAATTTCAATTGGTATTCTATTGTTTAACAGTGCAATTAATTGCAATTAATTTTTTTAGTTAATCACATGAGTTAACTGCGATTAATCAACAGCCCTATTATTTATTAGTTGCATTACCATTGATATGTGCCTGCCATCACTCTTCTCACACTGTTTGTGGTGTTGTATGCATTTTTTCCCATTCTTCATCTATACGGTTGTTGTAAGATAAGTAGGAACCGTGTTCTTCTATGTGTCTTTGTACAGCACCTAGCACAATGGGGTCCAATAGAAATGATCACAAAACCTAAGTGCCCACTTTCCAGGGTATAATTAGCACTATACAGTTTCTCCTCAGGTTGAGATCATCATTATTCACCCCACTGGCATTCCTATAGTCTTCCTTTTTTATGCATGGCAGCTGCTCCTTGTTGTTTAATGAGTCTTATCAGCATCTGTTCTTCGGACATTTAATCCCGGTCAGTCTGATTCAGATCTAGCAGGAAAATGTTTGTACTTTGGTGTCATCTGGAAGAGCCTGGCTACCCTTCAGATCTGGCAGGAGAAACTGGATTTTGAGCTTTGGCCCAATGTGGGAAACCCTGGCTAAGCTGTAAGCTGTAAGCTGGTTGGAACCTGGAAGTAGTAAACCCTACCATATACTCCATGACTGAAAACACTGTTATCAAAATATATTTCTTAAATGTTATATTCCCCCCATACCCAGTTGGGAAAAACTTGATGTTAACTGGTGCCCTGGTGTTGCAAAGCAGTGGCTTAGAAAACTACACTTACAGTAGTTTTTGGGGCAGTGCCAAGCTGACACCTGCTGAGAAAAAATAATTAAGTGCTGTTGTCTTGTATTTCATTTTAATTTTGAAATTGATTTACCTCTGGTGTTGCTGAGACTAACATAAAAACAATGTGTGTTTTTAATACAGTTAAATGGAAACTTATACATCTAGGAACAAAGAATGTAGGCCCAATGCAATCATAGAATGCATAAGCAGAGGAATCTCAAGTAGGAATAGAGAGGATATTTTACCTCCGTATTTGTCATAGGTGTGACTGCTGCTGGACTACTGTGTCCGGTTCTGGTGTCAACAATTCAAGAAGGATATTGATAAACTGGAGAGAGTTCAGAGAAAAGTCACAAGAATGATTAAAGGATTGGAAAACATGCCTTATAGTGATAGACTCAAGGAACTCAATCTATTTAGTTTAAAAAAGATAAGGTGAAATGGTGACTTGATTAGTCTATAAGTATCCATCTGGGGAACTGTGATGGAGGCATACCCCATCTCTGTCAGGAGAAGGCCAACAGGGTCCTCTGGGCTCAACTGCTACCCAATACGCCCTCCTGCAGAGCTTGCTCCAGCTGGAGGAAGCAAGCTTAAAAGAGAGAAGCTTGGCACAGGAAGGGTCGGCAACCTGGAAGAAACCTGCTATGCCTCAGAAGTAGCTGACTCTAGCTACAGAGTGACTGACCAGGAAACAGCTGACACGCCTCTGCTGCCCACAAGGACAAACTAAACCTTTATAAGGAAACTCCTAGACTGAATCTCACCCCTTAAGCAGGAGAACCACACAACAGAGGACCCAGGAAGGCTGGGCTAATGATCCCCAGCAGGAAAAGGGGAAGGGAGAAAAGACTCCAAAACTGCCTGAGTGTGACCCCAGAGAAAGACCTAACCTATCACACAATGGCAGAGAAAGTGAGCGCTAACGCCCACGCCTGACACAAGGGTGATTTAAACAAACAAACAGCAAACAAAAAAGAAACAAAAATTCATAAAGAGAATAGAAGACCAAGGGCTCTAAATGAGATGGAGTCAGAGCACTGGTGTAAGCAGTTGGCCGAGATGCAGCAACAGCAGGCTAATCAAAAGCAATAGTTCCAACAGCAGCAGCTGCAGTAATGGACTATCCATTAGCATTGTAGTAGTGTCACAGCAACAACAGCTCTTGCGGAGATGGTAACCCTGATTCAAAAGGACCTGATTCAACAGTTAATGCCAGTCTTACTCCTTCAGAGGATCCCATCAGGGCCCACTTCCCCAGGACTAACTCTCCCACAGGTTGTGAGGAAGTTAACCCAAATGGGACCAGATGACGACCCAGAGGCATTTTTGACCACCTTTGAGAAGGTAGCACTAGCCGCTCAGTGGCTCCTCAAGGACTGGCTCTCATACTGGTGCCATATTTGAAGGGGGCAGGCACAGTCAGTCTATCGCAACCTAGATTGAGAACAGGACTACAAGCAAGTAAAAGCCACAGTCTTCCCCTTTGCCCCATCCCACCCCTTGGAGCCCTGGATTTTGCAGGCAAAAACCTAGCCCAGCAATGAATGCAGTGGGAGGCCTTTGATCTATACATAGACCAGGCCATGCAGGAAGACAACAGCATCAAGAAAGTAGAACTATTTAACCTTACCGAGGAACAAAGCAGAGAGAGCTGCACCCTTTTGAATCTCACCACTGCCTCAAGCTTCACAGGAGTCCTAGGAGCCTTGGGGAACTATTGCTCCCCAAAGGAGAACAAAACCATGGAGCAACACTGGCTTTTCACTAGACACCTATCTGAAAGGGAGGGATAAACCCCTGTGTTACATACCTATAGACACTGGCTGCTACATGCAATTTTCGGGACTTGACAGACTCCTAGATTCGGGACAGAATGCTCTGCATCACTTGGAACCTGCGAGAGCAGCTGCTCCAGGAAAGAGCATTGCTGGTGGTGGCTCCACCCCAAGGAACTGTGTGGCCCAGATGACTGAGTTAATTTTAACTGAACAATTCATATGGCTACTATCACTGAGAGGTTGAGAGTGGGTTTTACGACAATGCCCGGGGTTTCTCTCAGAGGCTGTGCAACTGATGGAAAATTTCATAGCAGCTGAGGGATTCCTAGATGCAGAATTTCCCCGACCCTCAACAGCCCACAAGACTGACCAAATGAAGGTATCAGACACTGACAGTAAGTTCCTAAACCCTCCTCATGCGGGGCCACATTTAGGAGCCCTATGCAGGAGGACCAGGCCCTCTAAACATCTGTCCTATATTTCGGTCAGCTGAAGCAGGATCCTCTGAGGGAGATGGTAGCACCATCCTGTGACCAAATCTATCTCCAACTAAGAAAGATGCCTCTGAAGCCAGCCCAATGACCTGCTACTCCAATGGGCAGCAAGGACATATGAGGAAAGAATGCCCCCATGGAGTGTGAATACACACAGGGCTAAACCCTAGAGATGTGTGCCTGTAAGAGAGCTCCCCACAAATTGACAGTACCAGTCAGGGTACCAAGGAAGTGAATGCAAGGACTCCTAGATTCTGGTTGCAGCCAGCCAATAGTTCAAACCTCCCTGGCTGGCAAAGAGGACTCCCAGGACAGACAGTCTGCATACAGTGCATACCTGGTGTTGTAAAAACCTACCCCAGCTGGTGTTACAATGGACTGTAGGTATGCACATTGAAACCATCACAATGGCTCTGGCTGGAGAATAATAGTAGGATGAGGATGGCCTTTTTTTGCGGAGGGGCGGGGGCAAGTTGTGAAAAAGCTGACCGACCTGATGGTTGTGGCCTGGGACCAATCCCTTCAAATGAAAACCACAGGCCTAGCAGGACTCAGGGAACCAGAAGACCCAGGGGAGGGGACCTTGAGCACAGTCTGACCAAGGCCAAAGTGGAGAAGGAGGAGATATTTGCCCCAGATGCTTGATGTGACTGCAAGCAGGAAACTTTGTTCAAGGAACAAAGGGATGACCCCACATCTAGGAAAGAGTACTGTGGAAAGGTATTTGGGGATCATAGTGAACCACAAGCTAAATATGAGTCAACTTTGTAACGCTGTTTCAAAAAAAAGCAAACATTCTGGGATGTATTAGCAGGAGTGTTTTAAGCAAAACACTAGAAGTAATTCTTTAGCTGTACTCCACTCTGATTAGGCCTCAACTGGAGTATTGTGTCCAGTTCTGGGCACCACATTTCGGGAAGGATGTGGACAAATTGGAGAGAGTCCAGAGAAGAGCAACAAAAATGATTAAAGTCTAGAAAACATGACCTATGAGGGAAGATTAAAAAAATTGGGTTTGTTTAGTCTGGAAAAGAGAAGACTGAGAGAGGACATAACAGTTTTCAAGTATGTAAAAGGTTGTTACAAGGAGGAGGAAGAAAAATTGTTTTTCTTAACCTCTGAGGATAGGACAAGAAGCAATAGGCTTAAATTGCAGCAAGAGAGGTTTAGGTTGGACATTAGGAAAAACTTCCTGTCAGGGTGGTTAAGCACTGGAATAAATTGGCTAGGGAGGTTGTGGAATCTCCATCATTGGAGATTTTTAAAAGCAGGTTAGACAAACACCTGTCAGGTATGGTCTAGATCAGTGGTTCCCAAACTTGTTCTGCCGCTTGTGCAGGGAAAGCCCCTGGCGGGCCGGGCCAGTTTGAGTGATGTACTGGTCGCCGCTTCCAGCAGCCCCCATTGTCCTGAAGCAGCGAACCGCGGCCACTGGGAGTCACGATCGGCCGAACCTGCGGATGCGGCAGGTAAACAAACTGGTCCGGCCCACCAGAGACTTTCCCTACACAAGCAGCGGAACAAGTTTGGGAACCATTGGTCTAGATAATTAGTTCTGCCACGAGTGCATGGGACTGGACTAGATGACCTCTTGAGGGCCCTTCCAATTCTATGATTCTAGGATTAAGCTGCGCCTACGAGCAACTGGCCTCCAAAAATGGTAAAGGAACTGAACCTCACATCTGGAGCCCCCATCTCGTGCTTGAGAAGAAGCGCCTGTACCACATGGAGTGAGACCAACAGTCTGAGGAGATAAGGACACAACTACTAGTACCACAAAATACCACTACCAAGTGACACAATTTGGGCATAACCTTGCACTGGCCATTCGGGGCAGGAGAAGATGCTGTCACAGGTACTGGCTCACTTCTACTAGCCTGGCATCTATCAGGTATTAAAGGAAAATGGCCCTGCCTGCCCAGAATGCCAACTGTCCACAACCAAGGGTGCCCGAAGGCTCCTCTAGTTACTTTGCCATTGATTGAGATGCCTTTGAAGAAACAGAAATGGACATGGGTGGGCTATTAGAAAACAGTGCATTCCAGGTACCATATAACTTGAATGGTGTCAAGTATCAGGGGGTAGCCATGTTAGTCTGTATCTACAAAAACAACAAGGAGTCTGGTGGCACCTTAAAGACTAACAGATTTATTTGGGCATAAGCTTTTGTGGGTAAAAATTTCATTTCTTCAGATGCATAGAGTGAAAGTTACAGATGCAGGCATTATATACTGACACATGGAGAGAAGGGAGTTACTTCACAAGTGGAGAACCAGTGTTGACAGGGCCAATTCAATCAGGGTGGATGTAGTTGAGGAGGTGTCAATTCCAGGAGAGGAAAAGCTGCTTCTGTAATGAGCCAGCCACTCCCAGTCCCTATTCAAGCCCAGATTAATGGTGTTAAATTTGCAAATGAATTTTAGTTCTGCTGTTTCTCTTTGAAGTCTGTTTCTGAAGTTTTTTTGTTCAACCTGAAGGAAAGTGGCTGTGCTTCAGAAGTAACTGACTGGCTACAGAGCACCTGAGAGAGAGACCGATGACAAGTCTCTGCCACCCACAGGGCAAAGCAGAACTTTATAAGGAAACTTGTACATTGAATGCCACCGCTTAAAGAAGAGAACCACACAGCAGAAAACCCAAAATGGCTACAATAAAGTTCCCAATCAGGAAAGAGAATCCCAATCTAGCAGAGAAAGGTATAACAAGATCCAGTGGCTGGAAGTTGAAGCTAGACAAATTCACACTGGAAATAACCCTAACCCTATCAGGTTCAAGCTGTTGGGACAGGAAAGCAACAAGGGACAATGTTAAACTCATGCAACAATGTTAGTAGGGAAATGCCCTGCGCAATTTCAGCTGGATAGTGCTGTCTATTCTTTGACAGGTATATTCTAATAGTACAAGGAGAGCATAATGCAGCCCAGAGGAAAATGTGACTTCAAAGTAACCAACCCCAAAAATAATACAATACCAACTGAAGTTTGTGGTGGTGGATGGTAAGCACTACAAACACCTAGAGTGCGCCATACAAACCAAGGATCTGACCAGGGTGCAGCATCAGAATTTTGTAGTTGCGATGCAAGGAGAAAAAAGAGAGTCCAACAAACAATGGAGCCAATATTGAAAACATAGAGAAGTGTTTTCAAAGATGATGGGTGCAACTGGAAGTAGAGCCTACAGTGGAACCTCTGTGCTTACCATGAAGTAAAATCCCAGTGGTACTATGTAATCCAAAACACAAGGAGCTCAAAAGTTTGCAGAGCAGGGGTATCATGGCACCTGTAGAGGGAAGTATTGCCTGGATAAGCAGCATGGTGGTGATAAAGAGGCCATCAGGCAAATTACTCATCTGCAAAGATCCAAAGCCACTGAACGGGTATTGAACAAATATCACTATTCACTGCCCACAACTGATGACATCTTGTCAGAACTTTCCAAAGCCAGAATCTTTATGGTCTGTGATGTGAGGAACAGGTTTTGGCACATAAACTTGGATAAAGAGTCCAGCATGCTGACACCTTTTACAACACCGTTTGGTGACTACAGATGGCTGCACGTGCCAGTGGGCATAAGCCCAGCACCAGAGGTCTTCCAGAGAAGACTCACCCAAGCACCAGAAGGACTGTTTGAGGTGAAAATAATTGTAGATAATATCTTCAGTGTAGGTGAAGGGAGCAATGATACAGAAGATGAATGAGACCATGACAGAAAATTACAAGATTTTCTACAGCAATACAAGAACATAAAACTGAATCCCCCACAAAATGTGAGTCAAACAGCACGAGGTGACATGCATTGGAAATCGGCTCACAGCAGAGGGACTGAAAGAAGATCCCAACAAGATTAAGGCAATCAGAGACACGCCAGCCCAAGTAGATATGAAAGGGGTACTGTGCTTCAAAGGAATGATATTTTCTGTCCAAGTTCTGTCCACCTCTGACTGAGGTAGCAGAACCTATACGTCTGCTAACAAGGCAGGATATTGAGTGGGACTGGGCAGGTCCCCAACAGCAAGCATTTGACATGCTGAAACAAATGATAATGGATGCCCTTGTCCTGAATATATTCACCATGTCCAGAGTATGGACCTGGTTCTGAGGTCCAAAAGGAAGTGAGAGGCAAACCAGTTGAAAATCTCTAGGTGAGGATAAAAGGGGAAAAAGGGACAATGTCATGGTAGGAGTCTGCTATAGATCACCAAATCAGGAGGAGGAGGTGGATGAGGCATTTCTAGAACAAATAACAGAAATATCCAAAACACAAGACACGGCAGTAAGTGGAGACTAACTTCTCAGACAATGTTGAAAAATAATATGGCAAAACACAAAACGTTCAATAAGTTCTTGGAATGTATTGGGGAGAGATTCATGTTTCAGAAGGTGGAGGAAATAGCCAGGAGGGCAGACCTGAGTCTGACTAACATGGAGGAATTGGTCACAAATCTGAAGAGTGAAGGCAATTCAGGTGAAAGTGATCATGAAATGATAGATTTCATGATTCTAAAGAAAGTAAGGACGAAGAGCAGCAGAATAAGGACTATGGACTTCAAAAAAGTAGATTTTAACAAACTCAGAGAACTGGTAGGTAAGATCCCATGGGAAGAAAATGTAAGGGGAAAAGCAGTTCAGAAGAGCTGTTTTACAAAGACACAATGTGAAAGGTGCAACCGCAAACTATCCCAGTGTGAAGGAAAGATAAGAAACTGCAGAACTTTTAATGGAGCCATACTGATGACCTGAAAACCAGGAAGGAATCCAAAAAAAAGTGGAAACATGGATAAATTGCTAAGGAGGGATACAAAAGAACAGAACAACCGTGTAAGAACAAAATCTGAAAGACTAAAGCACAAAATGAGTTACACCTAGCAAGGGATACAAAAGCTAATATAAAGAGATTCTGTAAATACATTAGGAGCAAGAGAAAGATGAAGGATAGTGTAGGTCCTCTACTTCACTAATAATGGATGACATGAAGAACGCTGAAGTGTGTAATGCCTATTTTGCTTCAGCCTTCATAAAAAAGGTTTGTGGTGGCCCGATACTCAATATAATTAATATTAACAATGTGGGGGAAGGAATGCAAGACAAAAGAGGGAAAGAAGAGGCTAAAGAGTATTTAGATAAGTTACATGTATTCCAGTCAGCAGGGCCTGATGACATTCATCCTAGGGTACTTAAGGAACTAGGTAAAGCAATATCGGGACTGTTAGAAATTAGCCTGAGCGCTCCTGGAAGACAGGTGAGGTCCCAGGAGATTGGACAAGGCTAACATAGTATCTATCTTTAAAGGGGGAAACAAACAGGACCTGGGGAATTATAGACCAGTCAGCCTATAGTCAATACCTGGAAAGGTACTGGAACAAATTATTAAACAATCAATTGGTAAGCACTTGGAGGATAATATGGTTATAAGAAATAGCCTTCATGGATTTTGTCAAGAACAAATCATACCAAACCAATCTGATTTCCTTCTTTGGCAGGGTTACTGGCCTCCTGGATGGAGGCGGAAGCAGTAGCTGTGATCTTGATTTTTAGTAAGGCTTTTGTCACAGTCCTACCTTATATTCTCATAAGCAAACTAGGAAAATGGGGGCTAGTGGATATTAAAAGAATGATGGACCTAGGAACCTGTTTTGTTTCTGAAGCCTTCTTGAAGTATTTTATTTTGCAAATGGATGCATCTGAAGTCGGCCTTTGAGCCATACTGTCCCAAGAAGTGGGGGGAGAGAAACATCCCATCCTTTATCTTAGCAAAAAATTGTTCTCCCAGGAAGTCATCTATTTGGTGACTGAGAAGGAGGCTTTAGCAGTAAAGTGATCTGTAGATGCCCTAGACTACTACCTATGGGGTCACCCATTCCAGCTGGTGATTGACCATGGACTCCTGTGATCGGTACAGTGCATGAAGGACCACAAGTCCCGAATCATATGGTGGTATTTGTCTCTGCAACTGTACTACTTTGAAATGCTACATCAGGTCAACACAGATCATAAAACTGAACGTCTCTTCGTGAGGCGGCCAGGGGAAGGGGGGATAGTCCACCTGATGACTCTGGAGCTGAGGGGGAGGAGGGTATGTAATGGGGTTTATGGATCCCAAACCAAACCAGACCAAGGCATGGGGTAGTAGTGGGACAGGGAGACTCAGCAGCTGCAGGGCATGCTCCAGGTGGAGGGACAATTTAAAAGGGCACCGGTAGCCCAGGGGCAAGGAGTTACAGGCTGCATTGCATCAGGAAGTAAGGCTGACACCTGGAGCTGTAGGAAGTGTGACTATAGCATTAATAAGGCCACTCTGGAAGCAATTACCTGTATTCCCTTCTATCCCCCCTTTTGAGCTGGGAACACAAGAGAGGCCCTGAAGAACATGATGTGCGCTGGGCAGACTACGGTGGTGCTGCAAAGACTCTGACTACACCCCAAACAGAGGAGCCACAGCCTGGTAGGAAGTGACCTAGGGTGGAGTGTAACTTGCAGTGGACCAACAAGTGATCTGGACACTGCAACATCCCATTAGGGTCCTGGGTTGTGACCTCCCCAGCTCCTCTTCCCCTCTATTGTGACAGAGTGCTTAGGAGAGAAGAAGACATACGCCAGAAGGTGAGGCCATTGTTGTATACAACCTGGCAATGCCCTCTTCTAGAACATGCAAACTGAAGAAAACTGTGGAGCCTCTGCCTGACCACTATGCCAGCTGGCTAGCAGACTGATCCACTACAAAGTCCCTTCCAGCCCTACATTTCTATGATTCCATTAAGTACTATCAGCCAGAAGAGCCACAGACACTCCATTGTGCTGCATCAGAGAAAAGATTGGGTGTAGGTTTTTTGCAAGAGCAGCTGATCACTTGTGCCAGCGGAACCCTGCCAGAGACTGAAAAGCGGTATGCACAAATAGCAAAGGGTCTGTGGCTGTGGTATTTGGAATGAATCGATTTCATCAGTACACCGATGGCCGCAAAGTAATAGTGCAATTAGACCACAAACCTTTAGAGACAATCATGGCGAAACCCCTTCTATGTACTCCAGAAAGCTTGCAGCACATGTTGACACACCTCCTGTGCTATCAGATATTGTCTAAGACAATTATACTGGTGTAAGCTGACACCTTGAGCAGGGTATGTGTACCCAGTATCAGAAAGTTGGGGGAAGGGGATTAGGACATTGAATCCATTATCATACTGAATTATCTCTCAGTCTCAACAGTGAAGCTGATGCAAATCAAAGAGGCTATGGAAAAGGGCATCCAACTACAGGCCAGTCAAGAGAGTGGTGCTATCAGGGAAGCCAGAAGACAAAAGCCAAGTACCGGTAGGCGCAGAACCATATTTTTACATTAAAGATGAGCTGAGTGTGCAGGATGGCATTCTGTTTCAAGGAGAGAGAGCTGTTACTCCTGCCTCAAAAATGTCATGCAAAAAATACATGGCTCATACCTGGGCACTGACAGCTGTCTTTGATGGATTCGAGATTGTATTTACTGGCTGGGAATGACTACACAACTCTTATCATTGATGTAAAGCTGTGAGACCTGATGGTTATGAGATAACCACCAGCAGAAAGAGACTATACATATGAGCTGCCCACCTGAGCATAGGAAAAGATGGGAGCAGATTTTATTTACCTTCATGGAAAAGCAGTGATCACAGTGGACTACTACACAAATTTTGGGGACATTAGTGCCTTTTCTGATACAAGGAGCAAGTCAATGACTGGCAAATGGAGGGCCCACTTTGTGAGATGTGGCATTCCAGACACTGTATTCACCAACAGTGGACCCCAATTTGCCTCAGAAGAATTCAAGGAATTTGCACACAAATAGGAATTTGACCACCACACGTCTTCCCCAGGACACCCACAGAATAATGGTAAAGGGTAATCAGCTGTAAAAGCAGTTAGGAGACTGTTACACAAGGCTGTTTCTTCTGGTTCAGACCCCTTGTTAGCAGTTTTGGCACACAGGAATACCCCATTATAGCGGTGCCAATACAGTCCAGTGCAGGCACTGATGGGATGAAGGAACAAAACCTCATTACTAGGGAGGAGAGACCCATTGCTGCCAGAAGGATGGAGACACTGCTGAGTGGAGATGGCCAACAATCTGAGAAAGCAGGCCCTAGAGAACAATAGGTCAAACAAGGACCTACATCCTTGTAGACAGACATCCCTGTGAGGATCCAGCCATTACAGAGGGTAGGTCTACACTTACCTCCGGGTCCGGCAGTAAGCAATCGATCTTCTGGGATGGATTTATCGCATCTTGTCTAAACGCGATAAATCGATCCCGGATCGATCCCGGAAGTGCTCGCCGTCGACACCGGTACTCCAGCTCGGCGAGAGGAGTACACGGCATCGACGGGGGAGCCTGCCTGCCGCGTCTGGACCCACGGTAAGTTTGAACTAAGGTACTTCGAATTCAGCTACGTTATTAATGTAGCTGAATTTGCGTACCTTAGTTCGAAGTAGGGGGTTAGTGTGGACCAGGCCAGAGACACCAGAAGGAGTGGACTAAAGGAGTTGTGAGGGTTGCAGTGATGTACAAAGGGACTGCTAGGTTGTACGAAGCGACTACGCAAGAGGTCAAGTGATCTGAAGGAAGAAGAATGTTAGAGCAAGCAGACAACACTCAGAGAGAGCCTACAGAGATCATCATAGAATAGAGAGACAAAGAAACATCCAGAGGCCAAATCCACACGGGGAGAAGATTCCACAGAGAGAGAGTTTGCTAGACCTAAGAGACAATTGTCGGGGAGAAAGAGATCGGTCACGCCCAGTGTCGTTGCCTGTTGAGGAGACTAAACTATCACGAAGACTGTGTAACCAGTTGTGTCTTTCATAAAGATGAGACTCCAACTCAGTTGTGTGTTGGCAACATGTGGCCGAAGGGGCACAGGGTGGGAGTCTGGGTCTCAATTATTTGTTTTAATGTTTGTATCGTGATCAGTGGAACTGGAGTAAGAAGGCCCATATTCCCAAGTGAACTGGGAGCATATGGAGTTAAACTGCAAGTAACTCAGCCACATGGACAGAGCAGTGCCTAGGGGTTAATAAAGTTCTGCTTGTTCAACTTAAGCTCCATTCAACTTCCCTTGTTACTAATGAAACAGGGCCTATCACCTGCTATGCAGCCTTTTGGCACTAACATAATTGCTGCAAAGGGGCTACAGGGCAGAAATGAATTTTCCCCTCGGGGTCCAAAAGGACTGTAGGATACATATCACCAATTTAGTTCCCTCCTTAGAACTCACATAAATGTAGGCAAAACCATAACCATCCTTGGATTTTAGTTAATGCCCAAGTGATTTCCTATTTAAAAGTGACATCTGCCAGTTCAGCTTCTATTTAAGAAAATTGTCCCAAAACCAAGGAGAGCTGAGGCTCAACCATCCATTCTGAAACCAGCCAGCCACAGAGAAAGGAGCCTACAGATGCATTAAGAAACACCCTTTTGAAAATTCCTTCTTTTGTGGAAGGAGGAGGGGACCTCTGAAGTCTGAGTCCTCCTCTGCTGTGTTCTTAAGGAATTCAGATTTTGTTCAAAATGTTGCAACGTCAGACACCCTCACATTAACTTTAACTTGTCCAAGAGCTGTGATAGTTTTCCCTGTAACAATACATTATGATAAAGCTGCCCTCTCTTATTTTACACTTGTTCTTAATAATTCTGGGCACAACAGATATACCAAACATCAAAAGAAGACAATGGCTATAAACTATTAGTATTTTCTGATGTCATTCTGCCATTTGTAAGAAATCCTAAAAAAGTAATACCTAAAATTCTGAGGCCTGTTTCTTCTATCTGGTCCATGGCATACAGTTAACAGAAAGAGGGCAAGTTGCATGTAATCCTGTCAAAAAGAGTGAAGTTACACCCAAAAATATTTTGCTTTATGCTTTTGGGGGTCCTAGGAAGGGAATAATGTAGTACCAAGGATTGCTCAAATTTGAAGGATATCGCAGAAAATTGTGGTTGGTTGTCCTCCAAAAAAGCTTTGTGGCAAGGGCCCTATCCCCCACATGGTGTGATTCCCATTCATGAGCTGCATAAAAAAAGGAGCAAGAAGGAAAGCAAATAAAACTACACAAAACAACTTTGAGTGCACCTTTGTCAAATTAGCACATGGGTCTGCAGCAAAATATTGGTGCTGATGTGGGGTATTTGAAGGACTCCAGAGACTTGTGGGATGTACCAGCAACATGACTGACTTGTCATATAGATTTTCATTAATATTCTATTGATAAGGGAAGAGATTTTCAAGGGCACAAAGGACATTTAGGTGCTTAACATGCATTGATTTTATTGATTGAGTCAGATGCCTAACTGCCCTATTTGTGACTTAGGGGGTTATTTTCAATGTCCATATAATATATATGGTTTGGGATGTATGCTGTTTGGCGTCCAAGTTCATATGTAATGGGAGTGGGGGGTGGCTTGAGTCTATTAATTAGTATCTGAATGGGTCAGATGTTTGTTGTGGATGTAATCCCAGTTCGTTTTACTATGTTACTGTATGTTTTGATTGACCCCACTGCATTTCCAGTAGCATGTATATCATTATTTTCACACTATCCTATCCTGACAGAGATGCAAGGACACAACACAAATATGCTGTATGTACAGCACTATTAGTCATGGTACTTAGTGCTATCTCTACACATTCATATCCTCATCTGCTTCAACTGCAGCTAGTGTGCATTATGATTGCAAAATAGGTAGGGATTTGTCTGCATTTTCTGTTGTCAGCTTTGAACATGAGAATTTTCTGAGTGGAAGATGCTATCAGTTCAAACTTTGACAGAAAAAGCCACAGTCCTTTTTAAAAATTCTTAGTCTAAATCGCTGACGTAGACTGGGCTTGACATATCATCCCACTCCAGCAAGAACTGTAGGGGAAAAAATCCAATAACTCCAAATGTAACATCAGATGTACGAATTTCTGCAAATGCATATTCTGAATTTTTTTTAGGATAAGACTATTTGAAGAAAGTATTGTTTCTTCCTATCATATTTTCTAATATTGATTTCTATACGACTCATCTCATCAGGTTCAGTTAGCAATGTTGTATGTGACTAGTCTTATACTCATGAGATGTAAGGAGAGATGACATTTAAGTTGGTGGCATGCAGTATATTAAGACTTGTTGCCTTTTAGTTTTTAAAAATTAAAAATTTGAAAAGAAATCGTAATTCCCAAAGCATAAGATGCCTTTACATTTTTTATACCTGTCCTACTATCTGTAAAAATATTTGTTTATTTTGTAACTCACAAACTGAATTTTACAAATAACTAATATATTGAAAAAGAAAATGTATATTTCACCTTCCAGTTACTGAATTCAGTAGTAATATGAAGTGGTATTTCTCAGACAAAGGGTAAGTGTTCAATGTGATTACGAGGGACACAGATTTATCTGTGTGATTCTCCCACTGCTGTCAAAGAGCAGCTAAATCCCCATGCATCTTACTGAATATTCACTTGTGAGCCTACTAAAATGCTGAAAGGAGACAGGGCATATATGGAATACCAGGGCAGTTTCTGCCAAGAACACAGTCCCATTGGGACCAGGAAGAAACACTGTTGCTGTTATGTGTTCCTGCATTCAGCCCTGTACTATAAGTGTCCTGCAGTAAAACAACTGTTCAGTGCAAATTTATTTACCTGTTGTAGGTTCTTTTGTCTTCTGGCTTAAATCTAAACATGTTTTCAACATAGCCAGGAAGTGCTAATTACTAAATATGCTGCTTTTAAAATTTCCTCACGTTATTATTTACTAGTAACTCATACAGGTATTTACATGCTGGTACTTACCCTGCATACTATGCAAAAACTTAATCTTGCATTCCTTACTCAGGCAATTGGGATTTTTGCCTGAATAAGGACTGCAGAATCAGATCCTGTGCAGTGTGCACCAGTAATGCACAAAGGGTTAGAAGCTGACTAGATCAGTATTCATAGATGCTTGTAATTTTTGTCCCTTTGAGTTCTGTGCTCTGCTAGCTTGCTTTCAAAAGAGAGTATGTGTACATTGATTGTCTGATCACATTCTGCTTTCTAAAACTCACTTTTTAATACGGTCACAATTTTAAATTCCTGTTTTTTAATATTCATCTGAGGTTTTGGAGTGTCAACTTTATAGACAATGGACATATCTGTACTCATTTACACTGGTAAAAACCTTTACAGTCAAATAAGAGCAGAATTTGTCCCAAAATATTTTAAAGGTAACATAGAATGTGAATTAAATGTAGACAGGCTGAAATTTAGTGCAGCCTCTGTCCCAAGGAATTTCAGAATAAGCCCTAACAACTAAATCTATAATAAATTATTCTGTTTATTGCCAGGGCCTGCAGAAATGCCCTCCATATTCATGACCGGGACTTTGGAACAGAAGAAAAGTGACTGCCCCCGAGAATCTTTCACAGGATTTACACTGCGTCCAGTGCAAGCTGAGCCAGGACTTTGGGAGTTTAGTCAGTGCTGTGTAGATGCTCAGGGTGAAATCCTGGCCTCATTGGTCAATGGAAGTTTTGCCACTGATTTCCATGGGGCCAGGATTTCACTCTCAGACCATGCAGACATAGAAATTCTGTCCCCATTGAAGTCAATGGAAAAATTCCTATTTACCTAAATGAGGCCAGAATTTCAACCTTAATAAGATGATCTATATGCAAAGGAGGGTGGGGGTGAATTGCTGTGCTTTCGTTTGCTTCTTCCTGAGGTAAAAAGGAGACCTGAAAATAGGGAGGGGGGAGTTGTTGTGGGTGTTTTTGTTTGATTTTTTGTGTTTTATTTTATTTTTACTCTAAAAATTTCACGTGTCTATCTTAGAAGACTCTGTTTAACTAAAGAACTACTAGGATTATGGCCTCGTAGATACCAAGAAAGTGAAACCTGATAAATTGAGATGGGAATTTTTTTTTTATTGGTTGTTAACACACTGAATGTGCTAATGCCCTACACACAGTTGAAAGGAAAGATGTCTTTGTCTCTAAGATCTTACTGTGTTCTTTGGCAAAACAAAATAATAAGGTTTAATTTTGTGGTTTTTTAAAGGTAAAAATAAGCAAGAAAAATGTATAGAGAAAGCTAAAAATCCTAAAGTTACAAAGCCTTTTTTACCTTTTACTGGTCACTTTCAAGGAGTAGCCTGGGCCATAACACCTACCAACAAACCTAACAAGATATTCAACATCTCTGCAAGTGGAGGAAGTAAAACTAACCAATTTTGAATTTTCCTCTTTCCTTGCACATCTGCAGAACAGCCTAAAGCAGCGTTTGCAAAAAGAAATATAAGTGCTTATAAATAGTATTTCACCAGATTTTAGCTTCTTCTGCATGGTTTTACTTTTCTCTTACTGACTTTTGAATCTACCCTGATCTCCTCATCTGACACAGATCTACACTGGACACAAAGAAAACAGGATAGGCTTTCACTTTTGTCTGCCAGTACAAGCTTGCATTCTGTGCTTCAGTGGCTCTTTATTCTGTGTAATGTTCCTGGATTGGGGAAGCATCTTTTGTTCTTCCTTATAAAAGGATATTTTTCCATGCAAGGATATACAGTACACTGGGTTGCAAGAGTTTTTATGTGTTGCAGAGCCTTAACATTTAAATTTGTGACAGCTCTTTGATTTAATTTTTATCTGAAATATTTTACTTCAAAAAGCTTTAGAATCTGGATGAATCAAAGTGTAGAAATCCACTAGATACATCAACTAACTGGTGAGGTCAGAAATTGAACTAGTCTTTTAATTTAAGCAGATGGCACACTTTAGTCTCCTCGCATGTTGAATATGCAGGCTGTCTATACGTGCTAAGCTGTATTATCTGGGTGTACTGTATGTATGGGTTAATAAACTCTCAAGTAATTAAAATGAAGAGGAACTGGAATATGCCTTCTTTGCAATCAGAAAGCACATTTTTAAATATATATCTTGATTTAAACTCAGCATTCACTTTTTGAATGTATAATAGGAGTTTATGTCTAAAATACAGAAGAACATATAATTCACTGAATTTCTTTAATATTGTTTCTATATCAGACAGCCAGATGGTGTAGAGTGATAATGCTCTGTACTAATCACTTAGGAAGTCCATAGTGTAGTGCTTTTAGTTTTAGACACACAGCTACTACCATCACTATTGGGATGGGAAACAGCAAGTAATATAACAACCAACAGAACAGTTTTGAATATGCCAACATTGAACAAATTATGTAAACAGGAGAAAAAAACAGGACTTGATATTTAATACCAATGAAAAGAATTTTTGTCCAAAGAAAAAAATTACTTGTAAAACTCAGCAATTAACAGGACATAAAACAATATTATTATATTCAGTCATATTTTTGGCTATAAAGACTTTGTTAACTTCTTTATAAATAAGAGGCAGATATGCATGGCTAAATAACAGTACAAAGAATAGAAAGGCCTCATAAGCAGAATAATTGTCTGAATGTGTTCCATCCGAAGTGGTTGATTTTTAATTGTGTATTGATCTTTTATTCTATTTAGAGGTTTTCCCAATTAAAAGATTAAATGGATACACCAATGGACACCCTATGGGAATATCTATTTCTAGTACATTTTACTTTTTATGCTTACACTTGGCACATTTTGGTTTCCTCTTCTGACAATGTGTTACAAATCCACCTGACATATTTTACAAGAAAGTTAGACATGCCATGAGATTTTTCATATGCTTCTTTTAAGGCGGGTTTTTTTTTGTTTATTGTAGAAAACATATTCCTTTTTATTTTTTTAAGTCCTTATATGTGCTTACTGTGAAGCCCTTATAATACCCTTTCCCTGTGACACACTCCAAGCAGGTAATTGGAAGATCCTGGGGACAGACTGTGCAGCACTAACCGGCCCTCAGATATAATAAGTAAGCAGACTAAATAAGTCCTATGTGAGTGTTGCTTTGTTTTGATTTAGTAATGTACACTTAAAGGATACTAGTGGTTGTCATTTCAACAGAGGAATAAACACAATATGTGTCAGTATATTTGACTCTCTTTTTAATCATGGAAATTGCTATACTGTATGAAAAACCATAAATATGATAAACCAGAATGACTGATAAGCCGTATCCCAACACTGAGCTCATCTACCAACGTAATGTTCAAACAGCGGCACAGTTACTCGTTTCTGAGATTACTGTGAGGAGTGTCATTGTGGTAAAATAGTAAAATGGGAAGAGCTAGTGGAATCTAACTTGTCCATTTTGCACCCGGTCCTTTCAGGGGTGCTAAGCATTGCAGTTCCCACTGATTTGATTTCAGTTGGAGTTGTAGGTACTCAGCATTTCTGAAAGCCAGCTCCTTAATATTTTAGGACGACAAATAGCCGATTTAGTGTGACTTATTTAAAGAGTCTGCCTTTTAATTCTATTTTCACTGAATACAATTAAATTAACCTTTTGAATATTACTATAATGTATTTGGCTGCTGCTTTTAATTAGATTTTTCTCCTGTTCTGAACCAGTTACTCCACAGTAGTATCTAGCTTCCTAGTGTCACTATATAATGCAGTGTTTTGCGATACTGCTCTATCAGTCTAATGCCAGAAAGCCTGATCCTGAACCTGACTGATTTAACGGAGTAAATGAAAGACCAGAGTCAAGCCCACATGATTTATAAAATTGGCACTCCCTCGGTATTACTGTTAAACATGTTTGTTTCTTTTTTAAAAAAATAAATAAAGATCATTAGGCCAAATGTTTTCCTTAAAATAAAAAAACAAAGGAAGACACTAGACGACAAACATGTGGAAAAGAACAGATGCACGCAGTTGGAACACAAAGGCTGTTTGCTTGAGGGAGGCTTGGATTACTGAGCTCAGATAGTTAACATGTCAAAGATACTAACTGTTCAGTTTAAACTACAAGTGTTCTGAGAACATTGTGCAAAATGTTCCTTGGTTAATTCTGTTTAAAAGCTCTGATTCCTCATCAAATTTCCCTAGTCATCCACAGTCATTCACAATATCCAGATTTGTTTATTTGACCTCATTTTATCCAGAAATTAAGCTACATACCCTGGTAAAAGCTCCAACTAGTATAAAATGCAGCTGCCCATTTGCTTAACAACACAGGTCACCATACCCCTGATACAAAGCCCACTGAACTCAATGGAAAGACTCCCATTAATTTCAGCAGGTGTTGGATCAGGCCCTATGAGTGCTGAGTGCATTACACCAGTGCTCAGCTCTCTGCACTGGCTTCCTGTTAAATACAGAGTATAAATCAAGGTCTCTGTCCTGATAATAAAAATCTTTGGGGTTGGCCCTAGCTACCCTAAGAGAGTACCTCTCCCTCTATGACCACAACAGCTGTGTTCCACTGGAACCATGAAACTACTGATGGGGGGGTGCTTAGCTTATGGGTGGGTGAGAGAACGTGACTGCAAAGGAGAATGATCGTGGACCCAACTACTTTCAAGACACCAATTCACAAATGTACTTAGGCATTGTGCCTAACCCCTTGGCTCTTTGCTACCTAGTGGAACTGTCAGCAATGAGTTTGCCATCGAGGCTCCCCATACAGTGCATGGGGAGGAGGAGCAAAGGAAAGGATTCATGGAAGTCAGCATGCTGAGTGAGGAACTGCTGAAACTAGCCAGGAGTGGAATGCAGAGGAAAGGGACAGAGCTTAAGCCCTAAAGGTTTAGGCACCTAAACTCCCCTTGATCTGGGCCTTGAGTGCTGGACTAATGGACCAGGAATAAGTACGTCCGTCTGCTCGGCATTCTCAGCCAGGTCAGCCCTATCTTAGGAGAAAGATGGACCATCCCCTTTATAGCTAAGGCTATGATTTAGTCACGGGTATTTTTAGTAAAAGTCATGGACAGTCACGGGCAGTAAACAAAAAGTCATGGCCCGTGACCTGTCCATGACTTTTACTAAAAATACTAATTAAATCTTAGGTGCTGGGGAGTGGGGGCGTTCCCGCGGACGCTGCTGCTCTGGGGTGGGGTTCTGGGGGACGCTGCTGCTCCTGGAGGGAAAGGGTGTTCCGGGGGTCCTGCTGCTGCTGAGGTGGGGGAGTGACCCAGGGTTCTGCTGCTGGGCGGGGGGTGGAGGAGGCTCGGGGCCCTGCCGTTACTGCTGCTGCTGGGGACGGGGTGGCCCAGGGCACCGCTGCTGCTCCTGGACCGCCATTCCTGGGTCCGCCCCGTCACCCACCCTAGCTTCTCAGGTGGCCCTGGGGTCAGCTGCACTGGCTGCTGCAGAAGACCCAGAGGTCCTGGAAAGTCACAGAATCTGTGACCTCCATGAAAGACTTTCAGCCTTACCAATAGCTTAGTGCACTCATCTTAGATGTGGGGGACCCAGATTCAAATCCCTGCTCTGCCTGATTTGGAGCAAGGGATTGACTTCCAAGTTTCCTACATGCCATGTTGGTTGCCCTGACACTGGGCTATTGGGTATGCTCAAGCTTGCCTGTTGGAGTTGTTCTATATTGTTTAAATAATGAATTAGTCAGTGAGAGAGAGCGAGACTCTGTAGACCAGTGGTTAGTGAGATCATCTAAGGTATAGGATACTCAGGTTCAAGTCCCAGTTCCAATAATTATTTGTTCAAAGTAAAACAGCTCCAATAGAAGAGATTAAGTAAAAACCTTTCCCAGGCTAGTCAATAGCTAGGAACTTGCCTGGGGGATGGGAGACCTGGGTTCAAATTCCTGTTCCAAATCAGGAAGAGCTGGGATTTAACCTGTGGTTCTTACATTTCAGGTGGGTTCCCTAACCACTGGCTATTGCGTATTCTGTAATCATACACCGTCTCTAGCAGGTACTATGCTGCCCTGCCACCTCTCAGTGACCTCCATCCAGCCTTTCTGCTGTGGGGACTGTCAGATTTTAGGCGTGCTCAGAGCATACCTACAGGATTAGGGCCTGATGGCAAGATCCATGTTCCCCTGCCTCGTTTGAGAATCCAGCTTTGAAAACATTGGGGTTTTGGCTTCTGCTAGGGCTCCAAGCAACTCGTTAACTGTGTAGTGGCATCAGTGCTTAGGATGCTTTGTGAATGCTGTCTAGCAGAAACTTAGGCACCTTGGGTTAGGCCAGGGGCACCAGACCAGAGGGCCATGGCCCCATCACTTTTAAAAGTGGAAGGGGTATGCCCTTCCACTTGGGATGGGGGGAAGGGCAGAGAGGAGCAAGGAGGGGATAGGGAAGAGGCAATATGGGAGTGGGACCTCTGGGGAATGGGCAGTATGAAGGTGGGGGCTTGGAGAGAAGGGGTGGCATGAGAGCGGGGACTCACGAGGAAGGGGCAGTGCGGGGGATGGAGCCACAATTCAGGCGCCAGTAGCCCATCCACTTTTAGGGAGCTTCCATCATCCCTGGGTTAGGCAGCATCTGAATTGTGATTTTTAAGAATGCCAGTTAGGTACCTAAATATCTTTCTGGATCAGGGCTCCAGACAGCAATGCAAAATTAATCTCTTTGACTCAGCTTTCTTGCACTCTCATGCACAAAAATAAGAAACAGACCAAAAAAGAAACATTTATTCCTTGCAGGTTAGAAAGGTAGATGATGAGATTGTTAGTGTCGGTGCAATTTTAAATATCTGTGCATTATTCATACTATGGTGATAAGGGCCATATAAGTACCTGTGTAGATAGACATTTATTACATTGGAATAGCAACAATTTGTCAACAGTGAAATAGATTTTGGAGCTGTATATTTAAGGGCACCCATATTGCAATAGTAATCAGCTCACTGTCAGATATGTTGCTCTTTTCTTCCTTCCCATACTTCATCTGTATCAAAATCTCCCCTTCTTCCGACATCCTGAGTCACTGCCTCAGCTATTAAAACTCACCTCATTAGTTTATGATGAATTCTTTCTCTAAAATGTTTCATAATAATGTGTAAAACTAAACTGTACTGCAACGTTTCTAATAGTAGGTCTTATAACTGACTTGTTTCAAACACAATAGTCCTGGTTTTCCTCTGACTTACTCCTGTTTTTCACCAGTATAACCCCATTAACTTAAATTGTATCTGGTCGGAGAGAAGAACTGTGCCCAATATTTTCATATATGTTTTTATATATACCATACAACTCTGTAGACATGTAGGTTAAGATATAAAATAAAAACCTACATTTAGGCTCCAAAGTAGACACCTAAATAACTGGTTTGTTTTTTCAAAACTGCTAGCACCCAGAGTTTCCCAGGGATAAAGGGATTGTTTTAGTCTTATGAAAACCACATAGTTATGTATTGGATTCATATATGCTCACCTTCTTTAAACATGCATAGAGTCTGAGAAAAATATTAACTGTTCTAAGGGTGATATCATTATATTTTTAGCCCAAGCTTTAAAAAAGTGGGACTATATTCCAATACTTGAAGCTGGAGGTATAGCATTATTGTTTCTAAGACAGCCGATAGCATGCCAGACACTTTCCAAACAGAAAAGAAGGCACGATTCCTGTCCTGAGGCAGTCTCAAATATTATGCATGCACTGGGTTACCCAAGGTCAATAGTTTATACTGTTCTTCTACAGTCTGCTGATCTTTCTTTACTTACACTCAATCAGTGTTCTAAGAAAATTTTAACAACAAAGTGCTGATTATTGAACGGCGATGGTGGCTGATTTCTGGTTCTATTGAATTCAATGTCAAAACTCTCATTCACTTCAATGTCCCTAAATAAGTTCCATATTGTCTCTCAAATACACATCTTCCATTCCACTTCTTTCTGAACATACCCATTTATTCTAACTTTAACAATGCAATCATAACATAATATTGGCAAAAATAAATAAAGAGAGAAAGAGAAATGGCTGAGACAGTTAAGGATCAAAGCAAGCTGGTATTAGTCAATAGCAACTCTTCTTGCTAGCGCCTCAGCTGCTGGGCTCCAAATGTGAACAGAGCAGCTAAATTAAATTGACAAGACTTGAGATGCTTCCAGGTTAAATATTTTCGAAGTGAAGTTAAAGAGACATCAGAGAATAGTGGGACTGGCATTGTCAGTAGCATGAAAATGCTGGACAAAGGAATCTGTACCTTTATTGCATGGACTAAAGTAGAAATAAAAGTATTCCGTTAGAACATAATACTTATCCAGAGATACTTAGGAAGATATGTGACCAATTTTGAACTTTAATATGATACATTTTCATTTGCTAATATGTTATTTATAATAAGGTTTATTATACTGTAGTTCTTTATAGGCTTTTTTATTCACACAAATATATAATATATATACTTACATGTTTTGTAAGATAAGTGTAAGAAAACGAATTAATCGAACACCCACACATACAAGAGGGCTGGGTGAGTATGGTGTGTGTGAGGCTGAAAGATGCCAGATCACCAGATCATCTTTCTCGGCAGTGTGGGGCACAGTTCACTGGATGGTTTGAACTAGAGTAAATGGTGGATTCTCTGTAATTTGAAGTCTTTATATCAAGATTTGAGAACTTCAGCAACTCAGCCAGAGGTTATGGGCCTATTACAGGTGAGGTTCTGTGGCTTGCGATGTGCAAAAGGTCAGCCTAGATAATCATAATGATCCCTTCTGGCCTTGAAGTCTGTGAGTCTAAGAAGCCTCAGAATTTCTTCTTTAATCATCAGTAGTTTACCCAAGTTTCAACCAGACAATCCTATTCTCTTAACATTAGATAAGGAAAATGATGGGCATCATCGGATGTAGCTGCAGCCTGAGATCTTATTTTACTCATTGACACTGATCAAAGTAATCAGTACAGAAGAAAAAGATGGCATCTCCAGTTAGTTCCAAATCCAGCTGAAAGGTTGTATGATCCTAGTAGAAGGTCTTCTCACTATAACCTTAGTGAAGGGAGATAATCCTGATGGCAAGAGTCCTAAATCTATTGAACAGGAGTCTTCACTGATGTGATTTGATAACCCAAAGGAATCACCTGCACAAAACCACCCTCAAGGCCAGAAGATGACCAGATCTGGATAAACATGGAAGCTGGTGTTTTATTCACAATTTGCACACTTCTAGCTGTTGTCTGGGTCT
Organism: Trachemys scripta elegans; assembly: GCF_013100865.1. Lineage (NCBI taxonomy): Eukaryota > Metazoa > Chordata > Testudines > Emydidae > Trachemys > Trachemys scripta. The sequence goes on from NC_048300.1 coordinate 107,162,246, forward strand.
ATAATTTATTGCTAAATACCTAATTTGTGTTAACCAGTGTTTATATTGAAAAAGGAGGAAATATGGGAGGATATGTGTACTGTTTCTTTTACTTTGTAGCAGGAAGTCCGGTGCGAGGGGCTTGGGAAAGCTTTAAAGAGAAGCTCTACAGTGAAGCAGAGTGAAAGGTAGGGATGCAGTAGCTTGAAGGATTACACTGAAGTTCTTTGTTCAGTGTTAAAAGAATGTGGGAGTGAGTGAAATAGAGAGCAAGAGAACAGGAACCTGTTAGTGCCAACTGCAAAGAGGCACACAAGGGGTATATAGAGGTTATAGGGATTTATTGGGTCTGCCATATACATTTTAGTTCACCAAGAGTGTCATGTGAGGTCTCAAATAAAAGTCAGTGTCACACTAATCATTGATATAATTATGAAATGAATGTATGGACGTTGTGTAAGGTGTTATATATATACACTGAAAATGTTCATCTGTCTGGCTATTTACACGTACATTAAGTATTGGGTGGTTCAGAATGGGCTTTTTCTCACCAGTCGGAACTGAATGTTAATGAAAGATTATGAAAACTTCAGATAGAGAGAAAAGTAAGAGGAAGAAATAAATAGAAGGGCACAAAGAAGACATCCTATCATACTTCACCTAAGAAGTAAACAGTGAGTTAGTTTCTCAAAAGAGGGGTCTCAGTCAGGCTTCATTGAAAACACTGGTGAGAACTTTGGGTGAGACAAGCTTCTTTAGGCAGGAGGATAACTTGTTAGGTAAGTTTAATTGCTAGAAAATGTATTATGATTTTGATTTATATGTAACCATTTGTTTCCAATATTCTTATTCACTATCACTTGAATCTCTTTATTATTAAAGAATAAACTTATTCTTGTTTTCACTTTAAATATATCTAAGTGCTGTGTGTTAAGCAAAGTGCTGGTCCTGAGCTGAATCTTGCAAAAGTTGGTGTTTACTGTTCCTTTGTCAACCGTAGACCTGGTAATTCTGTGAGTGTTCTGGGGATAAAGGACTGGACATTACAGTGAACACTCAGAGGACTCGGAAGTTGGTTTGTGCCTATTGCTGACCTGTACAGAGAGAGCAAGGCTTGTGAAGGCCTGGAAGGTTGCTTGTGGTTTCAGGGAGCTGATTCACAACAGGCACGGACAAGATTTCCTCACACTAAAGATAGGTGGTGATGTGGTGTCTCACAACCCTGGGTACTCTGGGGAGCATCACAGGGTGTGTGTGTTTGTAAGGGAGAGACTGGACTATTACCCCCTCTCTGGGGTGAACTGCAGCAGCCCTTTCCCCTTGTATAAGTAGTTCTTTCCAAAATATTTCTAGACAGCAATGGTGTGTTTTTATTTTTCTACTTGCACAAGGTGAAAAAGCTGAATAGGTTTATTGTTGATCCAATCCTCCTTATGAGCTAAATCCCCTATGCTCTGCAGAATATGTTGTATTATATAGTAAAACGTCACTAATCCACAGTAATGCGGGGAAGACCCAGTGCAGATTAATGAGGCTTGTGGATTACTGACTGCCAGGGCATGGCAGGTGAAGTCAGTCACATCACACTTTGCCCCACCGTGGCACTCAGTAACACGCTCAAACAGTTCTAAGTGACTTACAATTGTCCAAGAGCACTGGTGTTCCATTCTCCTCAAAAGGACAATTACAGTTAATGCTAATTTTCTTATTGCCCCTCCTCCAAAAGTCATAGGAGTTCTCTAAATACAGAAGTTGCACAGATTTATCTGAATCAGTTAAAAAATCAATTTAGTGAAACTAGTGCAAATCTCTGTTTAGACAATATTTAGATCAGTTTAAAACTGGTTATATCTGTTTAGCTTGTGCCTGTAAATTTACTAGTGGGAGATAACCTGATATTTACAATGTTTAAATCAATATACTTTTAGTTAAACTAGTGCAATTTTTAGACCTGGAGACCAGATGCAGGAGGCTGCCTTTGTAATGTGGAGAAGACGAGGGAAGTAAACAAATGTGTCAAAACCACTATCACCCATATAAACAGCAATTACAATTTAAAAAATCCCCTAATTCAACTGAATCTAAAATGATATGAAGGCCGAATAATCAAGTGATGTCACTTGTTACCCACACAAATTTTAAATGGTAAAGAAATATTTTCACTCCATGCATCTGACAAAGTGGGGTTTTTACTCACGAAAGCTTATGCCCAAATAAATCTGTTAGTCTTTAAGGTGCCACCGGACTTCTCGTTGTTTTTGTGGCTAAAAACGGCCACCGTTCTGTTACCATTTTAGGTAAATCCAAACTACTTGCAAATTGTTATACAGGTTACAATCAAAATAATTGTCATGGTGAAATATACAACAGCCATTTTAGATAATACTTTATATGATAACTGGCTTCAAAATTATGAAAATGACAATCTCTACCTACTCAGTACCTCTGTGTTTGTGATAAGTATCTTTCTTAATTAATTTTCCTTACTGAAGGAAAGAGATTAGCTCCTACTGAGGAAGGATGACATGCGGAGTTTTTAGGACATGCTATTTTTAAATGATCTGAGAACTAAAAAAAAAAAAGTTAATTCAAAATGTTTCAATATTCTATTTAACAATTGAATTGTAGTAGCATCCTCAGCCAGGTCAGGGCTCTATTGTGGTAGGCACTACTTTCTTTTAACTCAAAAATGGCCTGAGTAAAAGTCATCACATTTAAGATGGTTGATTTTTAAGGGTGCAGTCCTCCACGATACAGAACATTCTCCATTCAGCACTTTTCAGGATCAAGCTATGAATCGGGCTGCATTTTGTGGACTTTTGTACATACTTTGGAAGTAGTAAAAGGAATTTAAAAAACCCAACACTATAGTCAGGCACCTGTTTGACATTCATACTTTTTCCTTGGAGTACTATTCAGAATATACACACATATTAAATGGAATGCATGAATTGATTACAAAAAACATTCATTGCATCCCTGTCTGAAAGTTAGGGATGTTACAATAACCCATTCGAGGGGAAGAGAAGCATAATACAAATGAGTGATCTGCAAGCTTCCTCAGACAGCAGTGCCCATTCAACCCATATCTGACCACTAATACCCCTGCTAGTCCTTGTATTTTGTGAACAGAGACTAACACGCATGCTAAACTGTGTGGAGGCTTAGTGAGGTGGATAAATGTCTACAAGATCATGGGAAGAAATCACCATGTTAATTTTCACTGTGACATAACTAGAATTAAAGAGCTGTCAACATATGCAACAGATGGAGGGAGGGATAGCTCAGTGGTTTGAGCATTAGCCTGCTAAACCCAGGGTTGTGAGTTTAATCCTTGAGGGGCCCACTTAGGGATCTGGGGCAAAATCAGTACTTGGTCCTGCTAGTGAAGGCAGGGGGTTGGACTCAATGACCTTTTGAGGTCCCTTCCAGTTCTAGGAGATGGGATATCTCCATTATTATTAATAATAATAACTGTTATTCCTTGGAAAATCTCTCTCTGAAGTTGTAATAATGATAATTAGCAACTATGTCTGATTTGTAGATTTTAAAATATAAGCAATCTGGTTTCAACATGATATTTGATGAATGAACAGGAAAGTCTCAACTGTTAGGGGTTTTTTTCAGTGATTTGGTCTGACAAGAATTCCTTAATATTAAAACTTACCAAAACTTTGGTGTTAGAAAATGACAGTCCTAGTTAGAGGCCCCCCACCACTTCTTGGAATGACAGTTCACTACCAATGTCCCTTTTGGGGTGAGGAAAAGACCCCAAGACAGACGATCTTTTCTCAAGGAGTTTTGAAAATGAGAGATGCCTGAGACTAATTAGCTACTTGGGAAATCTGGAGTCCTCTGTCACGCAAACAGTAAAGCTAAGCATGTGTGTAAATGATTGCCGGACTGAGGTTTTAGGAATCAACGTGCAACTGCTAAGGGTAGATCAACATAAACATTTAAACCGTTAGGGAACTACTTGTCAATAACAGGTTCCCTGAATGAATTGTAATTGTAGTTTACATGGAGGCCTCAGCAGCTTCTGAAACAGAGAATGTTGAAAGCTTGGAAGCTATTCAGTGACCGTTATGTAAACACCTAATCAATGCTGTGACTGACAGCTTTGTAAATGAGATTAGCTTTTGGTCTGTTTATATTGCTAGCATAAAGTCCACATATGTAAGTCACTTGAGTAGTTCTGCCTTGATGATTGGGTCACATCGTGGGAAATAAGGTGACTGATATTCCAGATGTATTGGAAATAAAGCCCAGATCCATAAAGGAATTTAGGTGCCTGAGGCATTTAAATCCCAGTTTTAAGTTCCACACAACTCCTGCCAAAGCCTGTAGGAGCCTAAACTCATTCGACACCTAAGTTTTCAGGGTAAAAGTTCCTCCCATGCCAATGTTTCTGCCTCTGGGCATGAACACTGCTGCCAATTTCTAGGCATCTGGGTGCCTATCTCCTGCCTGAGCTCCAGATTCACAGCTGGGGGAAGATAGGCATTCATCCACCTCAGTCATGTGCAGGGCTGGATCTAGTAGATGTGTTCAGAGGCCACCTACTGGACCAGGCCCTGTTCAAAATCCATCTGGAAGATGTGGAGCTGTCCACCTTATAACTTTTAGCCCAGTGGTTAGAAGGAAGTGGAAGGCCCAGGTTCAATCCCTGCTTTCTGACAGAGTGGGAGAAAGGATTTGAACAGGGGGTCTCCCACCTTTCAGGAATATGTGTGCAAACCACTGAGCCATGGGATATTCTGATGTAAGGGACTCCCTCCATCTCACCTGTCGAAGTGGTTCCACTGTGGTTAACTGTTGAAAGAGTGATTGGAACAGGGGGACTGGACCTGAATCTACCACCTCAGTGCCCTAACCACTGGACTACAGAGTGTCTGTCTGTCTCTCTCTCTCTTGTCCAGTAGTTAGGGTACCAAGGTGGGAGACCCAGGGTCCAGTCCTCTACTTAGCGCTCTCTCCTGAATGGTGGGAGACCCCTCTTCAAATCCTTTCCCCCACCCAGGTGTGTGCTCTGATCCCTGGCCTAAAATGTTTAAGTGGGGTGGTGCTGTAGCTTCTCCTCCTCCTCTGGCCATTTTGTGAAGAGTGAGGCAGGCACTTCACTTATTCCCACAAGAAGTGCCTAAGACACTTGGAGTCATTTGTAGATTGCTAAGCAGAGATAGGTGCCTCCCTGCAGCCTGGAGTTAGGCGCCTACCTCCATGAGAGGTATGGGGCTTAGGACACACCTGTCTTGTCAGCATCTCCCATTGGCTAGCGTAAGCAGCTCCCTGTCTCGTGTACTGGCTTTTGTGGATTGCATCCTGAGTTGCCTATCTCTCCCCAGTCATCATATAGGAGCCTAGGCACTTAACTGAGCTTTATGGTTTGCAGTGCTGGCACCATAATGCTCAGTCTTGCAATGACTACACTTCATAGATCCCACAGTAAATGCTTTAAAAAATAAACCTGATACTTGCCAGGTATGTGGAGCAGCTAAGAGGAGGGAGTACTGAATGTTAACTGCTTTATATCAAAGACTTGCATTTATTTAGAAGAAAATGGTTTTTAGTTCTATAATTAAAGAGTACGGTTAACTCAAACAATTTTTCAACATTTTTGTGTGACAAACAGTTTGCACACTGTGGCCCAGGTCTACCTTGCTTCTAATTTGAAATTGACTAAGGGTACATCTACACTACAGCGGGGAGTCGATTTAAGATACGCAAATTCAGCTACGTGAATAGCGTAGCTGAATTCGACGTATTACAGCCGACTTACCCCGTTGTGAGGACGGCGGCAAAATCGACTTCTGCCGCTTTTTGTCGGCGGCGCTTACTACCACCTCCGCTGGTGGAGTTAGAGCGCCGATTCGGGGATCGATTGTCGCGTCCCGACGGGACGCGATAAATCGATCCCCGAGAGGTCGATTTCTACCCGCCGATTCAGGCGGGTAGTATAGACCAGGCCTATGAGCAGTGGAAACTTGATAGTCAGTGCTATAGGCATTTGGAGAAGTGTGACATTTTCATGTTTATGTCTCTTAGTATAAGCTACATTTATTGGCAAGTATACTCTACTTTTTTAGCAAGGTTTTACTTGTAAATATTGGTGTAGTCTGAAAAGTCATCAAATGCTGCCCTCTAATTTGCAGGAATATAGGGCCGCAGCTGCAAGAAGCTGTATCTGAGATGCCGGAGCTTGAGTAGCTTGAACAGTGGATGTGACTCTTGGAGCCCAGGTCTACAGAGCCCTTCTATTGTCTAAGTGAACCACTATGCTGTAGTTGTTGGGGATAGGTTGGTAGTGAGGATCTGCCACTGTCTGGATCGACTGGCTGTTTTCCCCAATATAGCAAGAGGTGATATGTTCCATTGGCTTCTCTAGCCCTGTGTCTGGAGTAGTGGCTGTAGAGTGGATCTCTGCTCGTGAAAGAGTCCTTCTTCATCCCCCCACAAAGCCCTGATGTAGTTCCCACTACTTAGTCTTTCTAATTGGATAGTGTGCTGGAGCTAAGATTTAAGCCTTAGTCCACAAAGTTAATTTCAACTACTGGCTCCTTTGAATTAGCTAGGGAGTGGGGCTCAAATACACAAAAAGATGTAGCCACCTAACTCCCACTTTACTGGCCTTTACTGTAGATCTTTCTTTGAAATGAAATCAATGGGTGTTTTGCCACTAATTTTAATGGGAGCAAGTTTGGGCCCAAGCACATCTTCCACAGCTCTGAAAGAAGAACTGAAAGGAATTCTACCAAACTTTCCAAAGAAATGCTCCTTGAGAATCTTCTCCATACATGGAAACTTCAAGAATAAATTCGAGCTGAAATGGTAAACTTTTAAAATTATAAGACATTGAAAATGAAAGCACAGGCTAATATTGAAAGACCTCTGTAAACTGATTTTTAAAATATGAGATAATGAGCTAAATTCTGGTTGCTGGTGACATATAGGCTAACTGCTAGAAAAACTTTATTTATACTATTCTGCAGGATCTTTATGACAGACTTCTGGGGCAGAACTAAGAGTTACCAGCCATTAGTCATACAACAATGCATATAGTTCTCATGCTGTGGCAATGGAAACTATTCACATCTTCAAATGGAGATTACATATGCTCATAGCAGGAATAATCTTCATGAGATAGCTGTGGAATGGCCCAGTGCAGGTTAGTATACTGTTGTTTCACCAGTAATGTATGTGTATCCATTTGAGGGCAATTATACCAGAAGGTAGACTTTGGCCCTTGAAATCATTGCAGGATCAAGTGAACAAAAGAGCGGGATAGGGATTCATTCATTTGTAGGGATAAATATACTGTAATATTAGATAGAACAATTTGTTGCCAAAAAGAATTGTTTTCTGTGTATATCTTTTATTGGTTTTTCTTCACATTTTAAGTTCAATAAAAGTCCTTCTTTAAACCCTGCATTTTTAAATCCGTTTCTAGGGAGGTGGTGGACACAGATTTTTAAAACAAACAGATCTTCAAAGTAAATCTTGATTATTTTGGATCAAATCATAAATTTCTTTCTGTGTTGTTACTCAGCCAAACACCCAGTGCCTAAACTGAGTAAGGACCTGAGAATTTGACCCATAAAAATGCAAAGGTCTGTGAAGTAGCTCTCCCTCTCCACAACTGTAAGGCAAGCTTCCTCTTTATAAGCCCTTTTTTATTTGATGTAACCTTGCAAACACTTACTACCCAGTATGGTGGTAACCATGAATAATCCCATTGACTTCAAAGATTTGCTCACAGTAGAAAGCACTTTATCCAGCAGTAAATGTCTGTAGGGTTGGACTCTTGGCTCTTTTCTGAAATTGTTAACATTTGCATTTATTTATTTGCTTTATAATAACCACAGAGGCTCCTGTCCCAAAGCTCTGTGCATCTGACTTAATTTAATTTCACAATAAAATTTCATATAACATGGATTTACCAAGGTGAAAAGGAAATAAACAGCAGAAGAAATAACCCCTACAACAAACAATAAAATTTCTCCAATTCTCCCCATTTTCAAATGCCTGGGAGAAAAGTTGGGCCTTGCAGTGCTCCCTGAGGGTTAACAGATTGGACTCTTGTGGGCAGGTGGGAAGAGACAGTGAATTCCAAATCTGAAGAAAAGCCCCTTCACAGAAAGCCCCATGCCAGCAGAGTCTTCCCATTTATAAAAAAGAAGCTGCAGCACGAGGACCTCCTCTAATCTCAATTGGAGCAGTATAGTATGGAGAGAGAGGTTAACCAGCTAACCAGGCTCCAAAACATTCATGGTTTTACAGGTTAAAACAACACTTTGAATTCCCCCTGGAAATGTATTAGCATCCAGTACTGCCAATGCCAATGTCAATGCTAGAGAGATAGGGTGGATGAGGTAATATCTTTTATTGGATCAACTTCTATTGGTAAGAGAGACAAGCTTTTGAGCCACACAGAGTTCTATTTCAGCTCTGGGAAACATACTCCTAAAATGCAAGGTGGAACAGATGGTTTAGCATAAGTAGTTAGCACATATTGTAAGGTACCATTCAAGCTAGAGGGCCCGTGGCTTGAAAGCTTGTCTCTCTCACCAACAGAAGTTTGTCCAACAAAAGATATTACCTCACCCACACTGTCTCTCTATTAACCTGGGACCAACATGGCTACAACTACACTACAATGTCAATGCTAAATGCTTAAGTATTCTTTTTACTTGCTGTCATAATAATTACAGCAATATGATGTACTATAAATCAGGTGGTTGCATTACTATTGTATTTACACATTAGCTGTTATTTTTGTACACCCTGTTTTACACTTGTTGAGTACATCTGTTCCTCTTTATTAAAAAATCTAATGTTAATTCTTTGAAAAAAAGAAAGAAAAGGAGGCAGCTCCTGTATTACGTTCTGCTTGTATTTTTTTTTCTTTTACCATCAGGCAGTTTATAATTGGAAATATATAGTTATTTCTTGTTATATCAGTCAAGAAAACTACTCTGTTGAGGGTCTGGGCTACCAGGATAACATGATGCCATTGCAGGAAATATGCCATAGCTGGGGAGTTTAATTTTATCCAAATGAGGGGATATAATGGCAACTTGCCAGAGCCCAAGGACTGTACCTACCGTGTATAAAATAAAGTGGATTGCAGCTAACTTCTTCTTGCATACAAAGATTCAATGTGCAGAGATTACAGATCACAGCATAATGCTCACAGTAGAAAAATGGTGGCTGGAACTTGTATTTGCTGTGAGTGGCACCTCTGTGTTAAATAGTGCCTTGGCTATCTTGGCAATCTTCAGGAAATCTCCCACTAGTAGTAGCATAGACTAGCTGCAGTTGTTACTACCGTGGGATCTAGACCAGGTTTAGGTCACAAGGTGGAAAAAATGCCTGCAGTTGGTCCACTGGAGCTGCACTGGTGCTATTGCTACAGTGGGAAATTTCCTGAAAATTGCCTAAGAGGGGGGCGGGCTGCACACTCCAGCAGATCAAAGCAAGATCGATATAACGCGCTTTCACCTACAACGCGGTAAGATTTTTTGGCTCCCGAGGACAGCGTTATATCGGGGTAGAGGTGTAATAAATTTCGAAAAGGGTCCAGAAGGAATATTGGATACCAAGATTCTGTGGCTATTGAGACAGATAGTTGACAGGAGAAAGAAGAGAGGAGTTTGAGCTGCTCCTTTTATACTCTCCTTTGACTTGTCTAACCCAGGGAAATGTTCTAAAAAATTCCAACGATTGTTAACAGTATTGCTTTTAGTTCTGTGCTGATAAAACCTTCTCAGACCAATGGTATTAAAAATGCTGGCAGTTGCACTGGTGCCAGCAACACTAGGAAATGTTTAGAAAATCTGGATGAAATGGGACCCGGGTAGCCTTAGGGAAGCAGGTGAGATTGAGAACCTCTCCTACTACCTAGGTAAAATAAGCCTTCATGAGGCAGCACTGGATAAAGCAGGGAGCTGCTGTTTCTGGAGAGGAAAACCAGGCTCTGAAGATAGGATATAATTTCCTTGGGGAGCTGGAGAAGATTATGTTATGATTCTTGAACTCTTTGAGCTAGTGTAGGGCTAGAGGAAAATTGGGGAGCAAATTATGTGGGCAGGAATCCTGTAGGAAAAAATAGTGTGTGATCTTGCAATTAGAGATTATATGAGAATTCATATGAAAAAGGGTGCTGAATTAAGGTTTCACAGGCAACCTTAATTCTGGCATTTCCTACCTTGACTTGAAATCCTTAATAATGTTCTTTTAACATATTTTTTTGCATGTAATTTAAATTTCTTATTTCTCTGCTGGGAAATAGGAAGGATCAGTGCTAGAAAAGACCCCTCTCCCTCTCTCTCTCACACCCCTCCCCCCCCACTCACACAGCCAGTCAAAGCACTAGCTCCACCATTTAACCTACATGGTGGTTTTGCCATAGCCTTTTTTTTTTGGATGTGTGTGTGTGACAAAGTCAGACTTGACAGCTATAAGAGAGTGATGAAGGCAGGTATATTAGTCCTAGAATTGTGAAGACCCTTTTTCCTGTGAACTGAAAAGAGGGGGCCTCAGGTTAATTGGAGACACCTGAGTACAACTGGTGATCTTTAAAAGCCCCTCTTCTGGTGAGGTGGGAGGGAGGAGAGATGAGAAACAAGTGGCAGAAAGGGCTTCTTCTAGGTAGATGGATGTTCCCCTCCTTATTGAGCTTCCTTCTCTTTGGGGAAGGGCTGGTGATCAGAAGCCAGCATAAGTCAATGCTCTGGTAGGGGCAAGGAAATGTATAACTTTTGTGTAGTGGGTTTGTTTGCTCAAGAGAACTATGTGGGCCTATTTTGAGGCCCACCTTTTAAATAAACCAAAGTTAAGAATTAAAACCCAACCCTCCCCTACCCCGGGGGGGGGGGGGGAAATGCTGAGTCTGGTGTCAGACTATGGAGGTGAGAAGGGTAATAGGCTGTGAGGAGGTGGCCTAGTACCCATGTAGGTAGAGGTGGGAAATCTTGTCGTAGGTGGGAAACAAGCTGGAGGGCACCTTGTACAGGATACTTCATGTGAGGACCTGCCGATCTATGTGGCTGCAACCTCTTCCGTCTCCTGATGCAATGCCTTTTCTGCATGCTCCTCTTTCAAGTAACCCTCTTAAATCCATTATTCTATAAAGATAGGTCCTCACCTCAAAGAAGCAGTAACAAACTAGACAGAAGGAAAACAAACAAGCTAAACAAAATCATTACTCTAGTGCATCTGTTCTCTCATCTGTTTATTTAGACTGAAAGCTTTCCAAGGGAGGGACCTCTGGGCTTTTATCTATAGCATATTTTTCTGCATCTGAACACAGTGGTCAGTAATTATGTTAGTTGAACTAGGGCTGAAGGTGGTTTTGCTGTGGGTATACAAAAACAAAATGTGTTCCAACATTATTTTTGCCAAAGGTTTAATCCCAGTGAGCTAAAAGAGTATTGAACACAGATTGTCCTTGTCTACACCTACAACTAAACCAGTGCTTAATTTGTAATGAAAGAGGTGCCACAGCTCAAACAATTTTTTTAAACTTTCATAATTTATGCAGAAAGTCCAGAGGTGCCTGGGTTATGAACTACCAACCCTAGAGTTTCCAGGGCTGCCCTGGCACAAATTAAGCACTGTGCTAAACTCTAAAGCTTAAGCATTGAACTGTGTTCAAGCGTAGTTCAACTAACATGCCTGCAGACATTAGTACATTTCATAGCATAGACAAGGCCATGGGGGTGGGTGACTGTAAGTTCCTTTCCTGAATACGACTGCAGAAGCCACTGCTTTGCTAAGGCTGCCACAGCATTTTGCCAGCCTGGATCCTGCAGTATCTTTCTCCTTTGGGCTAGACCGGGCCCCTCGCTCCAGCGAGAACCTTTCCCAAGGCATTAAACTCAATCCAGTTTCAGACAGGAGAGTAGGAAGGAAGGGGAGAAAAGGAGGAGCCAATTCTCATGACAGACATAGGACTCAGCCAATAGATTTGTAGTTGGTGGCCTGCAGAGGTGATGGTGGTCTCTGAGGGGAGGGGGCCTGCGTGAGGGGGCGGGGCTAATGGGGCGTGGCAAGCGTGGTCGGGGTCGGGGTGAAGGAGGGATGCTTGGCCGAGTGGAGGCGGGGCCTGAGGAGTAGTGGGCGTGGCTAGGAAACTGGAGGGTGGAGTTGGGTGGGGCGAGAGGCCCTGACTGAGGAGGAGGGAGAGGCGTGACGAGGGTGGGCGGGGCCGGGCGGGGATTGGCCGGGGTGGGGTTTCGCTGGGGTTATGCTGACGGCTCCGGTCAGGGAATTTCAACTTCGGATGCGGCTGAGCTGAAGGCGGCAGGTAAGAGCGCCTCGCGCGGGCGTTACGGGCGGGTCCGTTCACCTTCCCCGCCCCCTCCCCCCCGGGAGCTCCCGCTCGGGGCGGCGGGTGCGAGCTGGGAGCAGGAGTGAAGGGGGCAGATGCCCGGGGCCGCCCGGTGGCGAGGGGCTGTGACGGGCTCTGCCCCGGTACCCCGCCGTTGGGTTGGCTGCCTGGCCCCTGGGCGGCCGGGGTCCTCGCGCGGGCTGGAGGGTCCGGGAGGACGCTGCCCCCTTCCCCCCTGCAGCGGGAGCTCTCTGCCACCGGCAGGCCTGAGCTGGGGTCGGCGCGGCAGCGGGGAGCGGCTCCTCCAAGGAGGCGAGTCCGCCCCGCCAGGGCTCAGGGAGAGGCGCCCTGGGCAGCGCGGCGCTGTGCGATGCGCCCGGCCCGCTCGCACGGAACCCCCCGGCACTGGTGCGGGGCTGGCCGCGGCGCTAGCTCCCTCCCTCCGTCCAATGGGGGCTGCTGCCGGGGCTCAGTGAGACACGCACCATCATCCTGTCATTTAAATCTCCCTCGTTTAGACTTCCGCGGGTTGGGAGTTCCGCACACGGCAGAGGCGCTTTACTCTGTCCCCCCTTAGTCAAAAGCAGAAGAGCTGTAAGCCTGGAAACTGACCCCCGAAGAGTCCTTCATCTGCATGGGGTGGTGACGACTTCCGTATTAAAGCTTAGGGGCCTTTCTCGACCTGTGAGCGTTTAGGGTATCGCCTGTTTGCAAGCCTTGATTGTTATAGTTGTAACAGCAAAACTGATTCAGAGAGACACTAGTTGCTTATTAGAAATCTCTGGCTGAGATTTGCTCTCCTGCTCTAATTTCAGTACTTGTTACATCCAACTGCTCTGGTGGATCTCAGAGTTCCTGGTCTGATTTTTTTTTGGGGGGGAGGGGGCGGTAAACCAGATAATCCCGAACTAATGCAAACTGCCCTGAATCACTACTAAATTTTGGTATCCTGTATCCTTGGCATGAATAATGTGGGGCAGCAAAGTGGGAAGCAGGGAGATACTTTTTGGACCACCACTCTTTCCATTTCAACTACTTCTTTCCACCCACTGCTTTTGACTCTTTTCCTTCTTTCAGGTTAGCAGCTAGAGAACTGTGACCCTGCACTGAAGCTGTGTACCTCTGGAGCCTGCTGAGAATGCAACTGACTAGGATTGTGCAGTCCTAATCAGTTTCATGCTCTATAGGTAAAGCAATTCAGTGCAGAGCTCAGTTCCGCTCCCTTTGGCTACAGGTCCTGAATATTTGACAAACAAAAGTTGGGTAAATGAAAAGTAGTCCACTTATCAAGATGTGCTAGTCATGTCTTGTCAGGTGGGAGCCAACTTGGGTTGATTTAGTGGCTCCCAGGTCCTTACCTGCTGGGTCTGGGACTAGCCCTCTTACTTCTGAGAAGCATGAACTTCCTTTGGTGAAGCAGGAGGTAACCCCAGGAATGGACATCACTCTCCACAATAAAGCAATACTTCTGTCTAAGCATGGAAAACCTTCAGTCTGTATCGGGGTAATACCAGGAGGAGACCCCTATGGGAAGTTATACATACACATTCCCCAGCAATAATGCAGTGTCTCTGGTCCAATGCGTAAATATACAGTTTAGTGCTCTCTGACCTGATTAAAAGTTCTATGATTCCTTGTCTGACTTCTCTGTCATCAAGTCTTTGGTGCAGTCATTAATGTGAGTGTGTGCCTGAACTCATTTACTTCTGGATTCTGATTCCAGTTTTCTGGATGCTTTGTTCCTGATGTTGCTGGGTTGGTCTGGACCTTCTACCTGAGTCCAGCTGTTCTTGGGATCAAGCTCCCAACTCAGTTGAGCTGCTCTTTTTTTTTTTTTTTTTTTTTTGCACCAAAACCTCTTCAAATATTCTCACAGTGGTAGCATATTTTTCTAGCCTGTGTCCTTGGGGTCAGCTGATTGGCTCAAGGTCATTCCTCTCTCGGGCTTGCAGTTACTAACTCCCCCCCCACCCCCCCAATTCAATATATTAAAAAATAGAAGAAAGGGAAAATTGATAGTAATATGAATCAGAAGCTAGGAATTGTAGGAAATTGATAAGGGAAACAAAGGTGAAAGCTATGGCCAGCAGAGTTAAGGTCAATAAGGAGTTTTTTAGGTATATTAGGAACAAAAAGAATCTTAACAATGGTATTTGTCCATTACTAGATGGAAGTGATAAAATTATGAAGAAAAGGTAAAAGTGTTCAATAAGTATTTCTGTTCTATATTTGGCAAAAAGTCAGATGTTGTAGTCCTGTCCTGTGATAATGAAACACTTTACGTTCCAATAGTAACTGAGGAAGATGTTAAATCACAGCTACTAAAGTTAGACATTCTTAAATCAGCAGGTCCAGATAACTTGTTTCCAAGAGTTTTTTAAAAAGCTGGCCGAGGAGCTCGCTAGACTCTTAATGTTGGTTGTTTGTTTTTTTTAAATGAGTCTTGGCATACTGTGGGAGTTCTAGAATACTGGATGAAAGCTAATGTTCTACTAATATTTAAAAAAGTTAAACAGGATGACCTGCCTAATTATAGGTCTGTCAGTTTGACATTGACCCCAGGCAAGATAATGAAGCAGCTGATATGGGACTTCGTTAATCGAAGAATTAAAAGAGGTTTATGTAATTAATGCAAAGGACCATAGGTTTATGGATAATAGTCAAACCTAAATTTTTTTTTATGAGATTACAAGTTTGGTTGATAAAGGCAATAGTGTTGATATAATATGCTTAGACTTCTGGATGGTGTTTGACTTGGTACTGTATGAGATTTTGATTTTAAAAATTTGAATGATATACAACTAACATTGCATACATTAAATGGTTTAAAAACTGGGTAACTGATAGGTCTCAAAATGACATTGTAAAAGAGAAATCATCATTGAGTAGGTATGTTTCTAGTGGGGTCCTGCTGGGATAGGCTCTTGGCCCTATGCTATTTAACATTTTTGTCAATGATCTGGAAAACATATAATCATCACTGAAAAAGTTTGCAGATGACCAGAAGATGGGGAGAATGGTAAATAATGTAGGGGACAGGTCACAGACATGGTGCGATCTGGATTGCTTGGTAAGTTGGGTGCAAGCGAATAACATGTGTTTTAATATGCCCACATGTAGGAACGAAGAATGTAGGCCATACTTATGAGGACTCTATCCTAGAGAGGTTATTTTGTCTCAGTGTTTGGCACTGATGCAATCAGGACAATACTGTGTCCAGTTCTGATGTCCACAATTCAAGAAGCTTGTAGATAAGTTGGAGAAGAGCTATGAGAATGGTTAAAGGATTAGAGAACATGCATATAGTGATAGACTCAAAATGTTAAGGGGTGACATGATAGTATAAAGTCCACATATATTTGATAATGGGTTCTTCAGTCTAAGGGCATGTCTTCACTAGCAACGGTGGCTATGTACTGTAAAGTGCCAGTGTAGACAAGCACTAACAGACAATGGTATATAACAAGACACAATGCATGGAAGCTACAGCTAGACAAATCCACACTGGAAATAAGGCATGCATTTTTCACAGTAAGGGTAATTAATCATTGGAACAATTTACCAAGAGTCATGGTGGATTCTCCATCATTGGCAATTTTTAAACAAAGATTTATTTTTTTGTTAGATATGCTGTAGTTCAACAGGAATTATTTTGGGGCAATTCTATGGCCAGTGCTACATAGGAGGTCAGATTAGATGATCCGTGATCTCTCCTGGCCCTAGACTATGAACTGAAGTTACTGGCAACCAACCCCTTAAGGGTTCTTTGGTTGGGAGTGACACTCTTTCCACTGAAAGTCTCTATCTGTTATCTATCTATCTCCTGTGTCCATCCTGCCCTCTCAATTTGGGGAGGGGGGAGGGGTGGAACCAGAAGGAACTCCGCAGGATAGTACCCTCCATCGCTAGCCAATCACAACTTTTTGGGGCATGCTTTTGCCACCTCACACTGCATTACACTTTGAGATCTCAATATCTAGTGATGCCTAATTTATAAACTTGGGCGTGACCCCATCTGTCTCTTACATACTTAGTTTGAGGACTTTTGGCCGAGAATATTGCAAAGCATATGCTACCTTAGCTCAACCATTGTTTTATACAATAAGTACTGTAATGCTTTTAACAATAAGTACTGTAGTACCAAAAGGTCAGACGGGGAAGTTCAGAACATAGGCCTGAGCCTACAGTTTTTCCATTGATGGCACTCCCACTGAGTTGAAGTTATTTCCTACTTGTGTGCACACACAACAACTATATTGACTTAAGTGTAATAAGATTGAACTTAAAAGAGGATATGTTATTAAATCATAATCTTTAAAGAACTTTGAGTGACATAAGGAGTGATTGATTTTTTTTTTTCTTTTTCTTGGCTCTAATATGTAGTTGTTGGACCGTCATCAGCAAAGACTAACTTATGAAACGACGTGAACAAACTGTAGCAAGTTTGATACATTTGGTTGGCCAAGGTGATCAAATTTTGTGGTGATGGGTGACAGAGAAGCTTACATCAGGAGTATTGTTCATTTTGTGGATAATTTGTAATTATGGGCTGTACTATAAACGTACAGATACCAGACAAACTTCATGCCTGAATTAGGGTTGCTTCCCTAGTTGCCCAATACATATATAACAAGACTTGAAAACAAAGTGTCAGAAAACTAAAATTGCAAAATGAAAGTTGACCTTCTTGAACAAATCAGGCACAGACTACTTTGACTCTACTTGGGCAATGTTCTTTGCATAGAGAGTACTGTAAACGTGCACCACAGAACGTTGACTTTATATTTCGTATAAAAAATGACCCCATTACAGGGTGTAACTGAGTGTTGTGGTACATTGATTCCTGAGCATCTGGTAGAGCAGGGGTGGGCAAACTACGGTGAGCTGTTTTAAGCCAGCCCACGAGCTCCTGCTGGGGAGTGGGGTCTGGCGCTTGCCCCACTATGGCACTCCAGCTGGGGTGCTGGGTCAGGGGCTGCATGGCCCTGCTCTAGCTCCTATGCGCTCCAATGGCCTCCTCCAGCGCTCCAATGGGAGCTGCAAGGGCGGTGCCTGCGGATGGGGCAGTGTGCAGAGCTGCCTGGCCACGCCTCCGTGTAGGAGCCAGAGAAGGGATATGCCACTGCTTCTGGGAGCCGCTTGAGGTAAGCGCTGCTCGGAGCCTGCACCCCTGAACCTCTCCCCATGCCCCAACCCTCTACCCCAGCTATGGTCCCCCTCCTGCTCTCCAAACCCCTCAATCCCAGCCCAGAACACCCTCCTACATCTGGAGCCTGCATCCCCAACCAGATCACCTGCACCCCAATCCCAATTTTGTGAGCATTCATGGCCCGCCATACAATTTCTATTCCCAAATGTGGCCTTCAGGCCAAAATGTTTGCCCACCCCTTTGGTAGAGTGTTGGGTGTAATGTGAGCTTGGAGGTAAATCCTGTAGACATTCCAAACATTAGGCTTCACAGGTTATAGCCTTTGGTGGATTCCCGTAAACACCAACTGAGGCTGATAAAGTGATAAAGGATTCCTTTATTCTGCCAGTCAGAAATAAAATTTGCAGTTACCCATGGCACAATAGCTTTAAGTTGCAAACAAAAGATAAACCAGCTTTTCTTAAGTCAGTTTCTGAGGGCAGGCCAGTGCATGGATAATGGTCAGTCTTTTGGGCCTCCTCTTGCATGTGCAAGCTTATATATACTACCTTCTGTCCCATTGCTTATTTGATAAGATCCTCTGGCAACTACAGTAAAGCAGTAAGAAATGTGAAGGTATTGCTAGCTTCTTTTAATGTGTTTTTTAGCAGTTGGAAGCAAGAAGAGGCAGCTCATTGTGGTCCACATGACCTATTGACCATCAGTAACTACTCTGTCGACTGTGGTATTGCATGGACAGTACAGAGGGACGTGCTGGAGTATAGGAATGGTAGTTCCAGTTTAGAGTAGTAGTCGTAACTGATAGAGAGCAAGTATACTATGGACCTGCCCCAAATCCTGTTGATGTAAAATGGAAAGATGGATTGGACTATATAAATCATGCTTTTATATCTTTTTGAGGAGACAGATACAATGAAAGTGTTATGGAAGGATAAGGTAGTTTGATTTTTCTTTATTTCTTTTGAGCAGCTCTACGGAGGCAGAGATAGGCTTGGTATCTTGTTTAAGAAGTACAACCTTAACTTTGCATTTCCGGGTCTGACATTATTGTGAAGCACTTGTTGTGAAGCCAGTGTAATTGACTGAAGCCTGAACTTCACCTGTAGGTGAAGCTGGTGCATGTCTATCCCACCATGTTACATAATCCAATGTTACTCAGTCCTTAACTGCCTTTTTTTAATAGAGGGAAAAGGTAGTGGTGTGGTGGCACTTCCAGTGAGTTTGTTGGATGATGGGGGAGAGTACATGCAAAAACAAATATGTAACTGATTTATAAAACAAGAAAATAATTGTTCATTTTCCCCACCTATGGGCTGGATTGCACTTCCACTTTTGTGAGCACAGGAGACTCAAATCTAGGGGATCTTTGTAAGTTCCCAGATGAGGGAGCTGCAGTTTTGCACCCTTTCCCTTTAACATCCGATGCGCCTCCAGTGGTACCATGAGGTTTTTTGGGGCTGGGATGATAGGGAAGGAACTTGTCTTAGCACAGCTGTACCCATCATTTCCTGTTGAGCCTGTAAATATTGGTGCAGAAGTCTGAGAACTAGTGCTGTTTTGAAACAAGATGCAATGGGAATTAATGCTTCCATAGCTTCTGCTACAGCTCACCCATGGAGGATTTTGTCAATGGCTTCTGAAGAACCCCTTTCAGCTTTGCTGCCAAGGGGCTGGGGAATATCTGGGACTGCAGGTTCCTTTCGTATGTATCCTGAGGATGGTTTTGGGCGATGATTATTTATGGTACCTAGCTGCTCCACTTTGAAAAGACAACTTGACAGAAAATCCAGGGTGAGCACGATTCCTCTTGTCTTGCTCCTGGAATTAGTTTTGCAGGAAGATGTGATTTTGATCCTCTGACTTTAATTTACTCAGCTAATCTTAGGTAATGCAGCATGTGTGGTATGTAAGGTCATTATCTGGAGGCTCATGCATTACACAGAAGCACAATAGGATAAACTAAGGACAATTTGAAGGCTAGCCCAATTGTCTTACTGCTACAGGTTTAAGTCAGTTCCTTTGCCTCTCTAACGTTGTCTCTGTGCCTTAGTGTTTGCAAAGCACCAGTTCTAGAGAAGTGTTCTGGTTGCAAAAGCTACCCTGTTACCAGAAAATAAAAATAGACTTTTAAAAACCAAGGAAATATCTGTGCTGCCTGAAAGATCAGTTTTGACTAAAATTACTTGCATTGATGACAAAGCAGAGTTTAACCAAAATATTTATTGTTGAAATTACTCTGTAATTAGTAATGTTGTACAGCTAAATGTAACACCAGGTTTTACTGAAAATCACTATCTTATTACTGTGGCTTGAAAACTACAAAGAATAACCATGGCTCACTTTACTTAGTGGGCTGGATTAAAAACTTGACTACAATGTTTTAAGAACGTAGGTTTTTATATATTTTTTTAATAGTATTCTTCAGTATAATTTTAAAACACATGATGTGATCTCTTACCACAATGGAAAACTAGAGCAGCTTTCTTTCTTTTTAATTGAAGTTGCCTGCACAGTACTCTTTTATTCTGTCTATGGTCTTTCAAAACTTGCAGCAAAAATATCTATATTTTATATATTGATAACATGCAGTGCTTTGAACTGTGAGTCTACAGCAAAAATAAACTTGTCTCTTCATACAATACTTTAGACAGCTCACACAAATATACAATCTCCTTTTTGGTTTGGTTGTCTGAAATTTTTTTTTTAAGAATTGTGCAACAGCTAGCTATAACACTTTACATTATTTTACAAACGAAAGAGTACTTATGTTTTCCCTCTGGGAGGAAGTTTGCCTTCAAATCTTTATATTCCTTCCTTGTTTTCTTCTCTCAAAAACACCCTTTCTTGTGGTCACCCTTCTATTTTAAACAAACTAGTGTGTGTTTGCTTGCCAATCACTTTTCCTGTAGGTGTTTACTACTTAAACTGAAGTAATGTATAATAAATTAATCAGCTATTGAAGTTGCTGGTCTGTTACCTCCAAATCTGTTATCCCATTTCCTAAATAGCTTCAGTGTATACTATTTTCAAATTCTCTGGTAGTGATGGAATTCCCCAAAACAATCACCAGTGGTTCTGTTAGTTCATTTAATATACCTTAAGTGACTTTCATATGACCCTACTAATGTTCTAATATGTTCTAGTTAACTATGCAGTAGTTGACGTGTTCATTTATGTCAGTTGCTTAGGGTGATTGTGGAATCTCCATCATTGGAGATTAAGAGCAGGTTAGACAAACACCTGCCAGGGATGATCTAGATAATACATAATCCTGCCATGAGTGTGGGGGACTGGATTAGATGACCTCTTGAGGTCCCTTACAGTCCTATGATTTCTGATTCTGAGTTGCAATAATGCTATCCTCACTATTTTTGTCATATTTTTTTTCTAAATGGTAGCTGAAGGAAAATAACAAGTATCAGCCTTCTTATCACTAATCTTTACCTATTGGTGAACCTACTCCTTTCTCTGCCATCTTGCTTTTTGGATACTTTCTTTGATGGGACATTGTCCCATCACATCATGCATCTGACATGAACTTATTGCCTGTAACAGGGATAGTTTTAAAAACCGGTGCCATAATCTTCATACTTTGTTTAGTGCCTAATCTTAAAACTGCTTTGGGTCCCCTTCTCAGAGGACTCCTTTCTTAAAGTGCCTACAGTGGCCAGGCTTTGGTAGAGGAGGGCTTTGATAAACTTATGGTCATCTGTGTCACTTCTTTGTTCAGCCACAGCGATGGTAACAGACCAATGCATGATGCTCCTTTTTGCCCAGGACTGAGTGTGCTGCTAACCTAGATTTCAAGTGACCTAACAGGAAAACAGTTTTTACACTTTTGGTACGCAAGGTTTCTTCATTAAAGTATACTTTAATGAAGTATACTTCAAATAACTTGAAATAATTAAATTTTTGTTTAGTGTTGTAGTCATGTTGGTTCCAGGATCTTAGAGAGACCAGGTGAATGAAGTAATATCTTTTTATTGAACCAATTTCTGTTGCTGAAAGGGACAAGCTTTTACAGAGCTCTGTTTAAGCTTGAAAGCTTATCTCTTTCACCAACCAAAATTGGTCCAATACAAGATATTACCTCATCCACCTTATTCTCACATATTACTAGTTGAACATTTGCACTTAATTGTAGAGTGATAGAAGCAACTAATTACTTCCCTTGGCTATATTTTGTGGTGGGTTTTTCTGTGTTTTTACATGTATTATAGGGATGGTGTGTCTGGTGGAAACAGATTACAATTTCTAGAGTTGGCTGAGATTTCTGTATTTCCAGGATTTTCTGATTATGGTGATTTCAACTTGAAAGGCCATTTTATTTTTTCATTTGTACATATTAAATGTGAGCAGGACAAAATCCCTGAGGGTATCTCAATGTTTGCTTTCTAATTCTGTTCAATAAAGAATTCAACAGCTGGTATGAAACATTAAAAAGCCAAAAGAAATCTTTACCATGGTTTAATTCATAGAGAAGTATCTTTTTTGTGGTGAGTCTGATTTCCTAACATTCAGAGAATTAAGGGAGTTAATTTAAATTAGATGGGATAATTGCAAAATAGAATTTTGTGGTATATTACCTCTCATACTTGAGGTATTATAAAAAATGTTACCAAGAAAGTGCTGATAATACAGTATCTATCATTCAAATGTAGTAAAGGTTAAGCTGCGTGCAAGCTATTTCTGAGTTCATTGACATTTTGAATCCTGCTCTGTGGAGTGAGAGAATGCTTGGGAAGGAGAATGGGGTAGCTTTTAAAAATTGCTGTAGAACCTTTATCTTACACCAGAGACTATCAGAAAGGACGTATTTCAGAGGGGTAGCCGTATTAGTCTGTATCAGTAAAAACAACGAGGAGTCCTTGTGGCACCTTAGAGACTAACATTTATTTGGGCATAAGCTTTCATGGGCTATAGCCCACTTCATCAGATGCATGGAGTAGAAAATACAGTAAGCAGGTATAAATATACAGCACACGAAAAGATGGGAGTTGCCTTACCAAGTGGGGGGTCAGTGCTAATGAGGCTAATTCAATTGGGGTGGATGTGGCGCATTCCCAACAGTTGACAAGAAGGTTTGAGTATCAACAGAGGAGAAAATTTATTTTTTGTAGTGACTTAGGTTCTCATACTGTCTTTATTTTCATTCCTTTGGATGAGAGATTTAACCCATTACTAAAAATGGTAGCAAACCACAAGCTTTTGAGCTAAATAGGACATGGTGTGTGTGGTATTGAAAGTAGAAACTAGAATACTGTTAGGCTTTCAACCACAAATATTCTGGGTCCATACCCATTAATAACACTAATTGCAAACTCTCTCATAACATCCTGAAGACCCTCTGTTTTAAATTATGCTAGCATGGTGAATGTATAGTAAATAGAGAAGTTAATGAGTGGTGGAAGAATGGCTTTTAATTTTATCAGTTCCTTGAGACATTTATTGTATGGTCCATGCTTGACAGACATCACTGTGACTTCTAAATTTTTTTACAAAATAAATTCTCCATCTTAACATGCAAAACACAAGGAAATACTTGGTAATGTAGTTTCTTCTAAAGCTTCTCATTTTGGCACAGCTTTTGGGATACACTGACTCATTTGCCACCTCCCATTTTGAGTATGTGGTAAAATCTCACATCTTTCTTGAAGTGTGGAAATTCTGATATTAAACCCCTATCATCTAAACCTATCTGATCTGATGTTCTTGTGGCAAAGTGTGTTAATTACTGCCAAAATATTAACTTCTTTGTGTATTGGGAGTGGATGATTCATGGGGTTTAGTAGTAGAATACATAATACAAGCTGTAACTTCAAGATCACTGATTTAAAAACCAGACCAGTCTGGTAGTGAACCAGTTAATTGCCATGTGATGGGCCAAATTATGTGTAATGAGTTGGGGGGGGGGGTTTCACATGAAAAACCACCATCATAACTGGCACTAATTGATACTTTCATTTGCAGTCTTCACTAGAGGCCAGGGATTAAATGTTACATGGAATAGCCTCTCACTTCAGGAGAACGTAGTCTAAAGTTTATTTCAACCCTGACGTATAAAACGCTAGTACTCCTTCATGTATACAAAACACAGGACTTCTGTCTATGCTTTCATAAATGCTAAATTAAAGTCTTTAAAATATACACTTGTTTTTAGTTGCACTGATCCACTTGTTAGTCTTGTTTACTTTTTCTTGGAAAATCCATGAGCAAGAACTGATTGAGTTGGGTCCTGGACTAGCCAAGAAAAGCTTCCCACTTACTACTGGTGAGTGAATCTTTAAAAAGAACAGGAGTACTTGTGGCACCTTAGAGACTAACAAATTTATTAGAGCATAAGCTTTCGTGGACTACAGCCCACTTCTTTGGATGCATATAGAATGGAACATATATTGAGGAGATATATATACACACATAGAGAGCATAAACAGGTGGGAGTTGTCTTACCAACTCTGAGAGGCCAATTAATTAAGAGAAAAAAAACTTTTGAAGTGATAATCAAGCTAGCCCAGTACAGACAGTTAAGAAGTGTGAGAATACTTACAAGGGGAGATAGATTCAATGTTTGTAATGGCTCAGCCATTCCCAGTCCTTATTCAAACCGGAGTTGATTGTGTCTAGTTTGCATATCAATTCTAGCTCAGTAGTCTCTCGTTGGAGTCTGTTTTTGAAGTTTTTCTGTTGTAATATAGCCACCCGCAGGTCTGTCACTGAATGACCAGACAGGTTAAAGTGTTCTCCCACTGGTTTTCGAGTATTTTGATTCCTGATGTCAGATTTGTGTCCATTAATTCTTTTGCGTAGAGATTGTTCGGTTTGGCCAACGTACATGGCAGAGGGGCATTGCTGGCACATGATGGCATATATCACATTGGTAGATGTGCAGGTGAACGAGCCCCTGATGGTATGGCTGATGTGATTAGGTCCTATGATGATGTCACTTGAATAGATATGTGGACAGAGTTGGCATCGGGGTTTGTTACAAGGATAGGTTCCTGGGTTAGTGGTTTTGTTCAGTGATGTGTGGTTGCTGGTGAGTATTTGCTTTAGGTTGGGGGGTTGTCTGTAAGCGAGGACAGGTCTGTCTCCCAAGATCTGTGAGAGTAAAGGATCATCTTTCAGGATAGGTGTAGATCTCTGATGATGCGCTGGAGAGGTTTTAGTTGGGGGAATTTCACCATGATTTCAATAATTTCCATCCCACCATCAACCTCAGCCTAGATCAATCCACACAAGCGGTCCATTTCCTGGACACTACTGTGCTAATAAGCGATGGTCACATAAATACCACCCTATACCGGAAACCTACTGACCGCTACACTTACCTACATGCCTCCAGCTTCCATCCAGGACACACCACACGATCCATTGTCTACAGCCAAGCTCTAAGATATAACCGCATTTGCTCCAATCCCTCAGATAGAGACAAGCACCTACAAGATCTCTATCAAGCATTCTTAAAACTACAATACCCACCTGCTGAAGTGAAAAAACAGATTGACAGAGCCAGACGAGTACCCAGAAGTCACCTCCTACAAGACAGGCCCAACAAAGAAAATAACAGAACACCACTAGCTGTCACCTTCAGCCCCCAACTAAAACCTCTCCAGCGCATCATCAGAGATCTACAACCTATCCTGAAAGATGATCCTTTACTCTCACAGATCTTGGGAGACAGACCTGTCCTCGCTTATAGACAACCCCCCAACCTAAAGCAAATACTCACCAGCAACCACACATCACTGAACAAAACCACTAACCCAGGAACCTATCCTTGTAACAAACCCCGATGCCAACTCTGTCCACATATCTATTAAAGTGACATCATCATAGGACCTAATCACATCAGCCATACCATCAGGGGCTCGTTCACCTGCACATCTACCAATGTGATATATGCCATCATGTGCCAGCAATGCCCCTCTGCCATGTACGTTGGCCAAACCGGACAGTCTCTACGCAAAAGAATTAATGGACACAAATCTGACATCAGGAATCAAAATACTCGAAAACCAGTGGGAGAACACTTTAACCTGTCTGGTCATTCAGTGACAGACCTGCGGGTGGCTATATTACAACAGAAAAACTTCAAAAACAGACTCCAACGAGAGACTACTGAGCTAGAATTGATATTCAAACCGGAGTTGATTGTGTCTAGTTTGCATAAGGACTGGGAATGGCTGAGCCATTACAAACATTGACTCTATCTCCCCTTGTAAGTACTCTCACACTTCTTATCAAACTGTCTGTACTGGGCTAGCTTGATTATCACTTCAAAAGTTTTTTTTCTCTTAATTAATTGGCCTCTCAGAGTTGGTAAGACAACTCCCACCTGTTTATGCTCTCTGTATGTGTGTGTATATATATCTCCTCAATATATGTTCCATTCTATATGCATCCGAAGAAGTGGGCTGTAGTCCACGAAAGCTTATGCTCTAATAAATTTGTTAGTCTCTAAGGTGCCACAAGTACTCCTGTTCTTCTTTTTGCGGATACAGACTAACACGGCTGCTACTCTGAATCTTTAAAGCCCTGCATGTAACTATGCAAAGTAGAATACACTTGTGCTGTTTCAGTAACTTTAAAGACATGCCCAAATTTCAGTTCCTGCAGTCTAAATAAATGTACAACTTATTTTAGTAACAACTAGTGTGTAATAATTCCAGATTCATAGGATCATAGAAGATTAGGGTTGGAAAAGACCTCAGGAGATCATCTAGTCCAACCCCTTGCTCAAAGCAGGACCAACCCCAACTAAATCATCCCAGCAGGGCTTTAATAAAGACTTGTATATTGATATCTGAGTGCTGCTGGTTTGTTGGGCCATGTGTCACTTTCAAAAAGTGGTTTCTCTAAGCCTGTCTATTCATAGCTTTCCTTATATTTTAGACAGTCTTGATTTCACTTATCTCAAAACTCAGACACCCCTCTCCCCCTCCAAGGCAACTTGTACCATGAAGATGGTTGATTTACCATAACATTCCCCAGCTGTTGGAATAGTATACAATATGCTTAATGTGTTTAAAATACAAGCCCTATATCATGCATAGTGGTGTTATAACTTTGGAACATGATCTGCTTTTAATGACTGAATTTCTCAGTCACTGACGTGACGCCCTATATTTTTAGTTTCAACATCTCTATGACCCTAAGCATTAATCTGTTGAATGCTATGGGGATATTCATTTGGCAGGTAGACTGAAAAATGCTACCATGCTGATTGTTGTAAATTCAGATCTCAGTGAGAGAAAACTTGGTCCTCTCTAATGGAAGGTAGGAATCGGCTTGCTTCCATTTCTCATGTCTGAATTAGATGTTTGCTTTGTTTCCATAATAGCTCTTCAGTGTCTTTGTACCAGTTAAAAATAATTGGATCATTTCTGTTCAGTGTTCCTGTAAGTATGTTGGATATTACTGTTAAATCAAGATATTTAGATGTAAAGTAGGCAAATGGTTTTGGCAAATATTTTGAGCATCTATGTAAGTGCTTTTTAAAGTGACACACAACACTGGCGGATTACTTAAAACTCTGAGAGGGTTTTTTTTTTTTTATTATTGTGTTGGGAGCAGTGTGGTGGAAGGACAATTGCATGAAAAATTAAAAACTAAACTAGGCAAAATACCACAAAATAGACTCCAATGAATACGGGATAAGAGGCACACCTTCCTAACTTTTTCTTTAATTTTTATCGTTTTGATGTAGTAAGATTCTTCATCTGGAAAACTGTTGTGGATGATGTGCGAGGATTCTTTATTCCATTGATGCATTTTAATTATCTCTGCTGCTTAAGCATAATTTCAGATAAATAAAGTAGTAAATTTGTAGAGAGATCTCTATAAATCCATCTGTGTGGCTATGAAGGCAAATCTGGTCTAAACTTAAATTGACTGACTAGACTTTCATAGATCCTGTGAAATTTGCATCTAAAAATTAATAAAGAGAACTTTATAGCAAAGGATAACATATCTCTCAAAAAGAATGGAATAACCAACACAATCATGCAGCTAAGATCAAATCTGTCATCCATAACTAATGATCTTAAGCAAAGATTCTACCCAGACCCATTTTTGTAATACAGTGGATGTAATGTTGAGCTACGCTTTCTGAAACCTTGAGTCTTGTCCGGTGACACACAAGAGTTCTAATGGCCTTCACTGTGTGCACTGCCATTCTAATGGAGCTAAAATAATTCTGAAAGAAGGCATTTTAATATAGAATACCTCAGGTCCATCCATAGTTCACTACAGGGTGTGGAATTTGGCAAACAAGTGGATTAAGATTAATGTATGAGTAAGAAATCTCTCTTTAATGGGTGACTATTAAAATATAACTTTTTTTAGCGGTTTTCCTCTTCTGAGAACTCAGAGCTTGGCTTTTTGGCTTTAAAACCCTGCTGACAAAGATCTAGATAATATAGGGGTTTTTCATAAATAATCCAAAATTTGGCTGGGCATGAAAAGGCCATGCCTCCACTTCTGCCTCTTAATCTGATCATTTAAAATGTATAACCCTTTTTTGACCTGCCTCTGATAGAGCTGAAGCCACAGAAAAGAGATCTACCTACCAAGAACATAAATTGCCTTGATGGCTGAATCTGCTTTCAGGATTTGCTCCTTCTCTGTCATTAGACAAAATAACTGTGCTGTCTTTATTGTATATTCTTGTTTCTACATGTAGGGAGCCTATAATTTACTGATATATAAGTAAGAAGCATTATTTTGCTTTCTTTTATATATGGGATAACTTAGAGTTTCCAGTATTGGGAGTCCAGGCATTAATATCCAGATTTGCAAGAGTATGGACACTTCAAACCCTGACTGATTTTTTTTTTTTTTTTTTCCCCCCCCCCCTCCCCCCAATTACTTCTAATTTTCTTTCTAGCAAAGGGTATTGTTTTGTAAAATCCCTTGTTAATATTTCCTTTGCGGTGTCCTTTGTTTCTTTAAAATCCTATTCCAGGTGGTTTATTTGCTGCTCATTCCTGGAAACCCTTGAATCTGAGGCTGACAGTTTCCCAGAAACCACTTTCAGTTTCTTAAGACACAAACTTACTTTTGTAGAAAGCCTATTCACATACTATTGTGATGGGTCAGATAAGTCCTGTATTGGCAATGAGGCAGTTAATTAGGCAGATAGGCTCCACACTGGCAAGGAAAAGCTTGAGGAGAGCCTGTGGACCCAGATGACCCTACCCTGCTATATGTGCAGCCAATAGCAAACATGGAGCAGGGAGTTAAAAGGAGGAGACTTCACCCAGTTGAGGGCTGACCAGGAAGGAGAGCAAAATTCTGCTACTTCTTCAATGAAGGAAGCCTGGTCCCAGACAAGAGCCTAAGGCAGCTTGCTACCTGGATGAACCATTTGGAGGCTTGGACAGAGAGATCCAGGAAGGTAGACAAGGACGGACAAAAGCCTGGAGCAGAAGTGTGGATCCTGCTGACAAATCCTTGGATGATCCTAATTTTTAGTTCATTGTTTTCCTTTTTGTTTTGGACTCCATGGCACTGGATCTGTGAGGGGTTGGGGACACCTGACTGGCAGGGATCTCCAGCAGGGGAATTGTGAAGCCTGATGGGCCACAAGGAAGGGCTGCATAGACAACCTGGTTGCACCTATGCAGGGCCAAAATAATTTATTGTAAAGAAAGAGGACTTAAAGCTCTTTAAATTAGTATTTAAACATGTGGAGTTGGATTTTGTTAGTTCAGTCTAATACCTTCTAAAACTATAGTTAAGATAAGGCAAGATGTACTTTATCATGTATTAAGGTAGTCCAGTTGAAATCTAGGAAGATCATAGGTTTTAATGGGATCAGGTAGCATGTGTTAAGAATATACACTGCCTTGTCTACACTGGAGTTTTAGAACATGTTGGCTAACACCTTCTAACTCCCCTTCCAGGTTCACTCTTCTGCTGCCTAGATTTCTGTAACTCGAAAAAATCGGTCCTGTCTGGTTTTCCCCTTACTCTTCCACACTTTCTAGTGACCCTCCTAAAGGTAGGCAGAGAAGATTCTTTTCCACTTATTTGGAAAACGAAAAGTCCTTTTCGTGTATTAAATTTTTCAGTTGCTCTAACTGAAACTGCTCCTCTACCTTCTCTTTAGCTGGCACCAGGCTCCACCTCACTGCATGTGCATTTTTGTTTGATTCAGCCACTTCCCCCATCACCTCTCAGACTAATGCTTGACATGTGCATGTAGGAGTGGGAATGTAAAGGAGAGCAGGACTGATATAGGATGCTGATTAGTTATTAGATTGTGCACAAATTCTTGAATGTGGATTATACAGCTGTAATACAGAGAACTCCCAAATGCAATACCTGTAGAAAAGAGATGCAAAAAAATTTCATACTAATTATAATCCTTTACCAGTATGTAATGCATAATTACATTGTTCCATATTTTTCAAGTGTGCGTGCAGAGAATGCTTGACTTTGAACAGTTCTTTTATTTTATTTTTGCTCTAATAGATTCCATTACACTATTACTCTGTCATAGTTTGATTAGAATGTAATTGGCATTTTAATAAGTATGTTGAACTCATTTGGCTCAAGTTCCTTGCCCAGGGTGTTGCAGTAAGCTGACTCATTTAGTCTGGTATATGTACAAAGATAAGCAAAGTTACAGGTAGCTTTGCAGTTCATATTCACTTTTTGCTTTTCCTGGGAAGAGCATGAATGTAATACAATGTAATTATTATTATTTAAAATGTGATGCACACAGACATTTGTCAGAACAGGGTAATAAAATGTTCTTACTAAAATTGTAAATGCTATTGTAATGAAAAATCCCATAATATGCACTTCCCGAATGTTCACATCTGTTGAGTTATTACACTTGATGTTCCTTTTTAGAAAAGGAGGGAAAACTTTACTTTGCCACATCACTTCAAATTTTCTAGCACTAAAGTCATAATGTACAACTCATTTTTTTTAAAACTGCTGTCCAAAACCTCTGTGGCAAGACTATTTTATGTAGTATTTTTGGAAAGCAAGCCACTAACTACTAGTCAATTGGGCTGGGCCGTTGGTGTAGTAGCAAAATATGCTACCACATGGTAGGGGATTGCAGCTATGGATCCTTGTGGTACATTTCATAACTATGGCTCTATATAAATAACAATAATGGTCCTTTGCTTTTAGTCTGGTGGAGCCCAGCAGTGAAGAGTAAGGTAACGCATTCAATTCCTAGGTCTAACCTTATTTAAGTTGCAAATTACAAACATTTGAACAGTGAATTTGGGTAACTGGATTTTGATGAAAAGCTAGGTTTGGAGGTGGGAATAAGTCTGCAGTGATGAGTGAATCAGTTTAAAGTTGTATGCGGTATTTTTATCTTTGGCATTACATGTTTAAAGGTCCTGGTCGTGGAACTAGTGGTTAGCAGGAGAATGCTTAGAGTCAACGCTGAAAAAAACAGACTCAGTAGGGGGTTCTACTTTAAGTGGAGTCCTTGGAGGCTAAAAAGGCTAGTTTGTGTCTCTTCTGCGTAGAAGCTTTCTTTTAATTGATCTAAAGTAAAAAGATCCGGTTCTAAGATTTGCTTGGGTAGACATATGTGATCTAAAGCCCACCCTGTACAAGTTGCAGTATGTGTAGAATTTTTTTAGATTTAATTTCTCTAGAATTTGAGACTAAGAATTGGACTTTGATCTCTACAAATTATCTACTTAACTTTATCCAGGCTAATTGCCACTTGCTCATTTCTCTCTTTCCTCCCCCCTTACCCCCCCAGGCTGATGAAGCAGGAGAGAAAGAACAAGTTAAATGAATATAGCTATCATGATCATATATCCAAACTAGAATTGTCAGGACACACAGCTGGTATTTTCCCACATCTACTCCTGCTATTTATGTTCACTATTCTGGGTTCCTGTGGGGGATGTGTGTTTTTGTTTTCTTTTTTTTTTTAAACTTAATGTATTTTTCTTTTTCCCTGGTCTTTCCTCAGGGGTCTTGTTTCCCTTTATTTTATATGATTTAGATAATGACCAGAAGAGTGTACTTATGTTTGTGGATGATACCAAACTGGGAGGGGTTGCAGGTGCTTCGAAGGATAGGATTAAAATTCAAAATGATCTGGAGAAATGGTCCAAAGTAAATCAGATAAAATTCAGTAAGGACAAATGCAAAGTACTTCACTTGAGAAGGAACAATCGTTTGTGCATATACAAAATGAGAAATGACTGCCTAGGAAGGAGTACTGCAGAAAGGGTCTGAAGGTCCTCATGGATCTGAAGCTAAATATGAGTGTAAACTGTTGCAGAAAAAGCAAACCTCATTCTAGGATGTATTAGCAGGAGTGTCGTAAGCATGACACGAGAAGTAATTCTTCTGCTCTACTCCGCGCTGATCAGGCCTCAACTGGAGTATTGTGTCCAGTTCTGGGCACCACATTTCAGGAAAGATGTGGACAAATTGGAGAAAATACAGAGAAGAGCAATAAAAATGATTAAAGGTCTAGAAAACATGATCTACGGGGGAAGATGGATAAAATTGGGTTTGTTTCTTCTGGAGAAGAGAAGACTGAAGGGGGGAAATTAAAAGGTTGTTACAAGGAGGAGGGAGAAAAAATGTTCTCCTTAACCTCTGAGGCTAGGACAAAAAGCAATAAGCTTAAATTGCAGCAAGGGCAGTTTGGGCTGGACATTAGGAAAAACTTCCTAACTGTCAGGGTAGTTAAGCACTGGAATAAATAGCCCAGGGAGGTTGTGGACTTTCCATCATTGGAGATCTTTAAAAGCAGTTCAGACAAACCTGTCTGGGATGGTCTAGATCAGGGATCTCAAACTAATCATCAGGAGGGCCACATGAGGACTAGTACATTGCCCCACAGGCTGCATCACTGAAACCTTCCATGAGGCCCCTCCTCTTCTCTGCCTCCTCCCCTGAGTGCGCTGTGTCCCCCCTTCCTCCTGGAATGTCCTAAGCACTGCCAAATAGCTGTTTGGCGGCAGGAAAGCTCTGGGAGGTAGGTGGAGGAGCGGGGACACGGCGGGCTGGGAGGTGGGGAGAGGGGAGCTTGGCAGGTTGCAGGAAATAACTCCGCGGGCCAGCCATGTGTTTGAGACCCCTGGTCTAGATAATACTCTAGTTCTGCCATGAGTGCGGGGAACTGAACTAGATGACCTCTTGAGGTCCCTTCCAGTCCTATGATTCTAGTTTTCGCTCTTTCCCCTTGCATTTCAGTCTTCCCTTATTGCTTTCCTTCTGTCATTCTTCTTTTGTTTTTCTCCTTTGTCTTTGCCTTGACTCTACAGTTCAGCAGTGATACTGAGTTGAGTAGGAGCTAGACTGTTTCTCATATCTTGCTCTAACTGAGAAGAGACTTTCACTACCATACTAATCCTTTTAGAAGCATCCCATGTGTATTGGGGTAAGAAGTAGCTGATGTAGTATGTTTCACATAGCACGTACAACAGTGTTCAATGTATATGCAGCACCTACCAAAGTGGGGTCCCGCTCCATGACTAGTGTTTCTAGGCATTATGGTAATACCAGTGATGCATAGGACACAATCTAGAAGATAGGGTCTTTGCTCCAAAGGGCTTACATTCAAAGGGTATGCTTTTAATTCAGGGATTCCGAATAACTGTCCTTTTATGGGCTGCCTGGGGGGGGCGGGTAGGGAAAAGTCCTGAGCAGATAGTTTTGTAAACTGTTTCAGGACTATGATATTGAATGGGGTAAATCTAAATCTCATGAGAGAGCTAAAGCTAAGTGTTTTTTTTTTTTTAATCTTTTATTAGAATACTTTAAAAAATGCATTATAATAGAAACAAGACTTATTTATGAAATAACCAAAACTAAGTAATCTAATTTTACTAATCAATACCAGAGTGGCTGAAGTATTGTAATAGCAAACATATTGTTAATTGTACACAGTGCTAGTTAATATTTGTAGTGCTACATAAATAATGTAGCAGAGACAGTTATATTGACAATATTCAGTAGCAACATCCAGTTTTTGCATAGTTATAGAAGAGCTTTGGGAATAGGAAGTACATTTTGATGGTAGAGGTGGAAACGTGAATTAATGATTCTTGTAGTGTACAATGGGAAGAACTTAATTTCTTGATCAGAAGAAATTAAGGGATTTTAGCCTTTGTATCCTAAATAATTGAAAATGGTGTGAAATCTTACACCAAAATAGTATATATTAGATGTTATAATTTATGTAGCTATTAGTTTCTATAAGTTTCAATAGAAGGTTATGAACTGGAGAGCCAGATGAAAATCTTAGTCAATTTTTTTTTTTCTACAATCTCTATCTGGTGTTGCCATCTCTGTCTATTTAGCATTAGTGTCATGGTCTAAATTGCTGTTGAGTTTCCAAAACATCAGTCACTTTATTTCTGATACCAAAATTATTTATAGTCTCGCATGCAGTGAGACATAGCTTTTCAGCTAAAACAAAGTTGAAGAATCCAGGAATCCTCTTTTTGCTTGAGAGCAAGCAGTAAATTTTTGGTCTTGTGGTAGTTTATTTTGAAGGAGAGAGCAATTGAATGTATGTGGATTCTGTGTACACAGTGGTACAATGATGTCAGGGTTTATGCCTGTCCTCCTAGTTCCATAGTCTTAGAGTTTAAGGCCAGAAGGGACCAACGGATCATCTATTCTACTAGATGATCCTGTTTATCACAGGCCACCAACAAAACACAGCGCTGCACACTGTATCCAACAACTGAAGTTAGACCACAATATTGCAGTCCAGAGAAGACTAAACTCAGCCCATGGTACATTGTAGAATAGGAGTACCAAGATGCATGAAAGTCTGAGACTCCCTGCAATCACAGGGAAATGATTAAGTGAGATGTAGCCAGATAATCCTGGCAAGTGACCCGCAGCCACATGCTGCAGAGGAAAGTGAAAAAACCCCAAGGTCGCTGCCAGTCTGACTTGTGGGAAAATTCCTTCCCTGCCCCACATATGGCAATCAGTTAGACCCTGAGCATGTGAGCAAGAACCAACTAGCCAAGCACCTGAGACAGAGTGCTTGGTACCACCTCAGCACTTGCCCACCCTGCATAGTGTCCTTTCTTAAGGTGTGGCATCTGTGATACTTCAGAGGAAGGCCACCAACCTGCCTGTGTTTCAGGCAGGAATGGAGGGGGAATCCCTTCCTGTCCCCTGCCAATGGCTGGCTGAAGACTTGAAGCATGAGCTTTTAGGAACATAAGACATAACCAGGAAGTGAGCCTTAGGACTGCTGAGCTCTTCCAATGCATTGTACAATGGTGGTAATACTTCTCTATCTCTGTTGAAAATGCCTTTCCTGATGCAGCCAAGTATCCTATTTGTGTGTTTGTGTTTTTTTTTTTTTTTTCCACAGCGGAATCATGTTGGCATCTCCTGGTCATAGTGTGATTGACCAACACACCCAGGTTTCTCTCCTCTGTCACTTCCAACTGATGAGCCCCCAGCTTGTAGCAGAAAATCAGATAATTAGACCCCAAGTACATGATTTTCCATTTCATACTATTGAATTTCATCCCATTTCTGTTACTCTAGTCTTCAAGGTCATCCAGATCTTCTTGTATAATACTCCAATTCTCTTCGGATAATGCCTCCCAACTTTGTATCATCAATAGGTTTCTTTAGTACACTCCTTTTTGTGCCAAGGTCATTAATAGAAATATTGAATAAGACAGGTCCTTGGGGAACTCTGCTAATAATCTCCCTGCAGTCGAATAGTTCATCTTTCAGCACAACCCATTGGCTTTGCTCTTTTAACCAGTTTCTTATCCACCTTCCAATTCTTGTACTAATCCTCATCTTCTCTAATTTAACAAATAATTTCCCATGTGGTACTGTGTCAAATGTTTTACCCAAGACCAAGTATATTAGATCTACTTCATTTCCCTTAAAAATCAGTTATTTTTTCAAAGAATGAAGAGTGGCTTGGACTTTCAGAGGCTGGCAAGCAGTTTTTCCTTCTTATTATCTTATTTTCCTTCCTGTTATCTTATTGGAAAAAGTGGTTGCCATGTATATCTCTGTTTGACATAGGGCTTGTCTACACTACCCACTGGATCGGCGGGCAGTGATCAATCCAGCCGGGGTCGATTTTATAAATCGACCTCTGAGCGCTCTCCTGTTGACTCCGGTACTCCACCAGAACTTCTCGCGGAGGTGACGGCAGAGCATCAGCTGTTGACTTACTGCAGTGAAGACCCTGCAGTAAGTAGATCTAAGTACATCAACTTCAGCTAAGCTATTCCGGTAGTTGAAGTTGCATATCTTAGATCGACCCTGCACGATAGTGTAGACAAGCCCATAGAGACCTCATTTCTGGAATTTTCAGCCAAACAGCAGCGGGATTGGGACTAGTCCTTTCAGCTGAAAAACATTCATCTGTCTGTAATGTCTGGAAGATCTTTATTTTTGTGGCTGTCCCTTTGCTTGAATAACTTAGGACAGGGGACGGCAACCTTTCAGAAGTGGTGTACCGAGTCTTCATTTATTCACTCTAATTTAAGGTTTCACGTGCCAGTAATACATTTTAATGTTTTTAGAAGGTCTCTTTCTAGAAGTCTATAATATATAAATAAACTATTGTTGTATGTAAAGTAAATAAGTTTTTTGTTTTAAATGTTTAAGAAGCTTCATTTTAAAATTAAATTAAAATGCAGCGCCCCGCCCCAGACCAGTGGCCAGGACCTGGGCAGTGTGAGCGCCACTGAAAATCAGCTTGCGTGCCACCTTTGGCACACATGCCATAGGTTGTCTACCCCTGACTTAGGATATGGGATGGATCCATCAGATTCTAGGTACTGCCACTTTGGGAACTGGATGACCTGGTAAAACTGTGGGACAGGTTAGTTCATGTTCTTTCACTGACTAGCCCTCATGGTTGGCACAACAGAGAACATTATAAAGATTGTTCTAGTATTTTTGGTGGTTGTAGTAATCTTAGTAGCTATTATATGTCCTTTTCAGTCCTCTTTCTTTTGAACTACATTGGAGTTTAGGGGCCTGGAAATACATGTTCTCTCTTCTCCTCCCTTCCCACCCCCTCCGCTGTTCAGATCATATGGTACTAATGGAAAAAGGTCATGCTAGGCTGATTTTCAGTTTTTTGTTTTGGTCTGGGTTGAAGAACAGAGTGAAATCCCAGAGGGTGTGAGATGCTCTTTATGGGAGTCTCTTTGTGGCTCGGCTATCTGGGAGTAACTTGTTTGGGAAACCTCCAGCATGTCTTTCTGTTTCCCTTATTTTAACATCTCAAAACTTCCTTTTTTTGCAAATATTTCTTGTTCCTTTTACTCAGTAGTCAAAAGGAAGATGCTTTGTGTTTCTCTCTTTCCAGGTCACTCTTTCCTCTAAATGAGGAGCTATTTCTACTGACCTCAGTTTCTGAGCTGGAAAAGCAATTCCATAGGCAGCATTTATTTCTCAAGAGGACGTGGTTGGTCACATGATAAAATTATCTTTGGTGCTGACAGCCCTAAAGAATTGGTTGCTATGCAAAAACTCTGCTCGAGTTTTAGCAATTAGTACTTTTTTTTTTTTTTTTTTTTTTTAATTGAAAGGTCTTCCTCCTTTTCAACTGAGAACCTTGGTATTTTTCTACCTGGATTTCTAGTATGGTACAGTTACTTTGATGTAGCTTCTTGTTTGAATTATGTGTTCTAAGTAGTTGTCTGCTTTGGTTTTTGGTATGGTTACTGAAGTCCATTTGCCTATAGAAGACTGTTTTGAGGAACCAATCAGGTAGGAAAATCTTTCCTCAAGTTCTGTTGTACAAGCCTAGACATCCTAACTCTTCTTGGTTTTTCTTTGTAATGGAAAGAGAATACTATGTAAAAGACTTCCTAGACAACACTGTTTTAGTGTTTACAGGAATTCAACTTGTGAGGAGGCAGCAAGCTCCTCACTAGGAGGAATGAATGCTGGCAAACCCTGTATAATAGGGAATAATCTCACAGCAACTCTTACTTTTATTTGTTCATTTTCCCTCCCCCCTGTCTGACAGGGAAAAACACATCCCTGAATCTGGACTAGTATAATATAACTGGGGAAAAGCCTAATTTCTTAGTTAACTTCTTTTGAGGACTATAAAATCTGGGGTTTTTTTGGGCATGTCTCTTGATTTATCTGGGTTCCATCACACTGCCTGTAAATTAACCATTAGAAATCCATTACAACCACTGTACTGTTTTCCTTCAAGTGGTTATTCTTGTTGTATCTAATTTTATACTATGCTATCAGAAGTAAACATTTTGTGTCCAAATTTACTTAGCAAATGAGGGGGGAAATGAAAGAATACTAGTGTGTGGCAAAATCTTATAGTTTTTAATATATATTTTTGTTATGTTGTAAATGCAAACATGTTGTTTCCCTGTTTCTATTCACAGCTGATGGGTTTTTTGTGCTGTTCTCCTAGTTTCATGTGAGATGTTTAAGGAAAACTTCAAGGTTGGCAAGCAGATACTTTCTGAATAATGTTATGAAGCATAAAAAATGCCTCATTGCAGGAAACAAAGGGGGTTTGCAGTCTAACCTTTGGCTCATACTCTACTGTATTGTGGCTTAGTGCTGTGCCAGACATTTGAGTCAACCTAACCATCTATGATCAATAAGCTGCTGTCTTGTTTCCTGTAGATAGTTTTATTTCCTCTTATTTGCGTAAGCCATTTTAATGTTTAAAACATTTTAACTGTTTATAAAGCACAGTAAAGAAATGATAGAACACCCTTTACAAGGTTGCTCAGTTGCCGTAACTGACTTAAATATTTACACAAATGCATTATAAAAGTTAATACTAAACTTGCATGTATACATCTCTCCTTCATACTTGTGCATCACTGCACTCATTCCCAGTGACATCCCCAATTTTTTTTTTAATTTGCCAGAATTTCTTGCAGTTAGTTATTAAAAATAAATAGCTTGGGCACATATCAAATGGTAGGCAAAAATAAGAAATACTTCTTTATGGCAGATTGTACTTTAAAGGCTATTACAATTAATGTTCTTATTCCAAGAATATAAAGACTGAATGCTGAAGTGGTTATGTAGCTAGGTTTCAAAATATGATAAACATAATTTATTTTTTTTACAAATTCTATATCCGTTTTTGAATTGTGAATGCAGTAGTGGGGTGATTGTCTTGGTCAGAAGAAATGTATTCAAAAATGAGTGGCATTACAGCAGTTTTAGATAATGTAGCTAATTTACTGTAATAAGCTGTTTTTCTTCCTCAGTTAGTTTGAAGAAAATGGGAGATTTGATTTGTACTTAATTTCCTTTTTCTTATCCTGAAAATGAAGCAACTATGAATTAAAGCAACCTAAATCATATTTGAGTTGGAAATGTAAGGAAATTCTATGAGCAGATGTGTAGCAGAAACTGTTCAACAATGACAAGTTTCAGAGAAACAGCCGTGTTAGTCTGTATCCGCAAAAAGAAGAACGGGAGTACTTGTGGCACCTTAGAGACTAGCATCCGAAGAAGTGGGCTGTAGTCCACGAAAGCTTATGCTCTAATAAATTTGTTAGTCTCTAAGGTGCCACAAGTACTCCCGTTCTTCTTTTTGTTCAACAATAATTGAAATGCATTGGAAATGTCTTTTGGAAATTTGTTTGAGAAGTTTCAGAATGCTGCATGCATGAGTTCTGCGTTTTCAGCCTGCGGGAACCCTCAGTGCTTTATATATTGTGTCTATAAGAACGTGTGCATGCAAAGTATCATGCAGTGGAAACTATCTCTAGTTTTGCTCAGATTACAGCCAATTGGATAACTCTGCTAAACATTTTACACTTCTTTGGAGGAAGAGAAATTTTTGGCTCAAGGGTCAGCAAAGGAATTCTGAGTAGGGCCATGGGATTTTTTTTTTTTTTAATGGGCATGCACAGGAGACTGACCTCTATTTTTAATCCAATAGATTTTTCACCACACTTCAGATAGTTATCTATAATACATGCTCTGTGTGTGTGAGACGGTGCAGGGGCACTACCAACAAAAATTAATTCCAGCTCTGTTTTCCCCCTCTCCTTACTGTGAGGAATTGCTGCTGGAGAGAAATTGGAGAGTGTGCCGGTGAGAAGGCAGGGCTCACCACAAAGATCTGAAGGAATCTCAGAATGAAAAATCTTGTTTGGTAACCAATTTCGATTTATGCTGGAAACCTTCTGTTGAGTCACCTCAAAGCTTTGTAATGTGGTATTGGTGTTGCCAACAGAATGGTACTGGGATAATGATTCCCCAGGGTTTTTTAATATATTAGAAATATTTGAAATGCTGCTCTCCCTACTTTCTTCCTTTTTTCCTTCTGTCCCACTGAAATATTCAATAGCACAAAAGCATGTTAATGTTGGTATGAGACTTTTAAACATGCAGTAATGAGTGCTGAATGGCACAGTGTGGAGTTGCTCTAGCCTTTCACCTCTGGAGACCCAAATTCACATGCTTGCTAAAGTCACAAGCTTACTGTGTAGTCAGTTTTTATATTGACTAGATTTCCCAGTTTCTTTGGCTATCATTGACCAAGCGGTACTGTATCATAATTTTTCTTCTATCACAATCAAACACATTTCAAGTTGACTTCTGATCTTCAGTCCTACAAAATTGAAAAACAAAGCCAAACTGTAACCCTCAAAACACATGTATTGCTGAAGGACTGCATAATTATATAGTCTTTATCCTCATCATTTTGCTCCCTAACTACTCCTGTTCTCATCTCAACTTAGTCTGTATGCTGTTTGGGGGCAGAAACTCTGCTTCTTCCCCTTTTTATTTTCTTTTTGTGCTCCTCCGAGGGTATGTGGTTCTTCAGTTTAATTGTCAGTAATATGTCCAGGTCATAGTGGCTGGCAAGAAAACATAATGCCAAAAACTGGGGTACAGAGGATCTGTGTACATCTAACATCTGTGAGAGAGGGTTTTTATTGGCTCCCTCCTTTCCTTCCCATGGCTCTGTCATATATGCTTTGTATTAAAATTATTATTTTGTGACTCCTTACAAAAACAGTGTTTACATTTGGTTCTAAGGTCCAGCTCTCAGCCTCATGTAAAGTGTTTCATATGGTTGTAATAAGAGATGGAGGATCACTTAAGAATTAATGAAGACTATAATTGCTGACTTTTAAAACTGAAGAGGGGTATAGAAAACATTGTTTATTTGATGATTAATCTTATAGGGATCTTCATGGCACATGTTCAGTTCAGCAACAAATATTGCTTATAGATTTCAAGGGTTAAAAATAAGAGCTGTTGTGTAGATGAGTTTCTAAGGCTATGTCTACACTACACAGCTTTTAGTGACATGGCTGTGTCGCTACAGCCGTGCCACTAAAAGTCGTGCAGTGAAGCTGCTGTTAAACTTCCACCTCCATCGAGAGGCATTTGCGTTGTCGGCAGCAGAGCGCTCCTGCTGACAATGCACTGTTCACACCTGCGCTTGTCGCAGCAAAACTTTTGTCTGCAGGGGTTAAACACCTCTGAAAGACACAACTTTTGTTGATCAATTGCCAGTGTAGACATCCCTTCCATTTAGGCTAACAGGATTATTTATCTTCATCTTCACTTTGATCATAACCTTGTACAGGTAGCTATAGTATTTTCATTTAAAGCTTGTCGAGGATTCCACTTCTAAACCCACTTGTTGAATCGTGGTAAATACGGAAGAACCCTTTGCTAGAGCTTCTTCTGATTGCCAGGCTTGTATCAAAAGGATACTCCTTAAGTACACTGTGTGAATGTGAGGCAGCATTGGTGCACTTGTGGAAATTTTGGAAAGCGAACTGTTTGGAGAGGAGAGACGAGTTCTTAACTGAAAATGAACAGTTCCTAAATCAATTTGTCCCACCAAGAGTGAACTGCAAAAGAGTGGAAGGGGAGAAAAAAGATTGATCAGTGTCTTCCCCAAATTAGGTAACTTGTGAGATTTTGCAGTATCCTTGAATATTATGCAAATTCTGTCATTGCACACATTTACTATCTGTGTCCCTGTAATTCCAAAAGCATGTGAGTTTTGTTTTATCCTTTGTGGAGTATTAAGTTGACTTTGCTGAGTGTTTCATTAAGCAACTAAAATCTGTACCACAACTTACTAGATGACTCAAAAGTCTTACTTCCTCATGTTTTGTTGCAAACCAAGGTACTTCTTTTTTCTCCAAGTTACAGGATGATTTTGCCAATGAGGAATATAGCAATGACAGTTCTCTAGTTGCAACTAAATATCAATTCCATTTCGGAAAAAAAGTTGTTTAGCGCTCAGAGTTCAATATGTCCACAAGTTCTATACTCTTTTTTAACAA
Source organism: Trachemys scripta elegans (assembly GCF_013100865.1). Lineage (NCBI taxonomy): Eukaryota > Metazoa > Chordata > Testudines > Emydidae > Trachemys > Trachemys scripta. The sequence goes on from NC_048300.1 coordinate 107,203,965, forward strand.
TAAATGACCGATGACTTCTCTGCTGCTATGGAGACTAACTCTCATTTGAGAGCTATCTTTTTCTCCTAAGCCTTTTAAAATTAGAAAACGTGACATTTTACGGAAAATTGTCTTGATTTTTCTGATTCAGAATTTTATGTAAGGAGACAGCTTCCGTTGCTTGACACCTATTCATAACGCTGGCGTTTCCATTTTCTTTCTCCTAGCGTATTAGGCAAGAGAATCGATTGGCGTCTGAAATTTGGTGCTCTTCCTGGGTCACTCATCTCATGTCCGTGAAGCTGTGTGGTTGGTTTTAAAAGGAGAAGGGGGGGGAAAAAAAAACTTCCCAAACCCTAACCTTTGAAACTCTAGTGTTTGGCATGGATTGTTTCAGAAATAATACTGGCCATCAACTTTTTTTTATTTTTGAAAAGTTAGCCTACTAAGCTGTTCTGTTTTACTTTCAGCTTTCTTAATATTCAAAACTTATAATACTTCTATCTTGTAGGTAAGTCATGACTCTGGACTACAGAAATTAAACTGTCCTAATTTGGGACTGAATTTGTAAAGTACTTGTATGAGGTTTCTACTATGAAGCAAGTTAAGTCAGCATGGAATTGTCAAAGAAGGTGACTGGGTCTGAGTTAATCTGTGATTGGTGAAGAACTGATGCTAGCAAGTGTTCTGGGTTGTATGGTTGGCATCTGTAGTCTGTTTTCAGAATTGCTTTGAGGTTTATCCGAAGTTCCTCAGTAGCCTGAATTTGCCACAAGCACTGTTATAGCTGAGATATGCTGTAAAGCAGCTTGTGTGCAGCTGAATCAATATTAGCATTGTGAGGTATGGCAGCAGGCATACCTCTCAACCTGCCAGGGCCCAGATGTGGAATGTAATTATAACAAGTACCTAGAATGAAGGACATAACAATAATTCATGTACGAAACTAAAAATGCTGTGGGTTTTTGTTCCGTACTTCAGATGTGTGACACTCCTCCAGAGGAGAGGGCTGAATTTTATGTGTAAGTATGGTCCATGATTTGGGTCATAAATTCAGGACTTTATACCCTAAAATGCACAGTGGAATACCCTCCAATATCTGGAGGCTTGCACAGATCTCAAGATGAGAATATGCTTAGTTCTTACATAATGGTAACTTAGTTATTTGTTAGTTACTTGTCATATTCAGCATTAGTCAATGAGAATCTGCTTCTCTTTGTCTTTTCCCCCTCCATACACCCCCCCCATGTCTGCTTTGGTGTGTGTTGGTTTTTTTTCCCCTTTGCATTTCATAATCTATAGTAACTTCCAACCTAATGTGCTTCATTCTGACCACCTACCCTGATTCATCCACTAACATATCTAAATAAATAAATAAATTGACTTTGAAGATTTCATCACTGTTAATTTTAAAATTGATGCTCCAATCAGATTAATAGATGACAGTGGTGTTTGCCCTCTTGTTTCAGACTGTTTGCACGTTCTGGCAGATGTCACTGCATTGGTTACTTTTGAAGGGTTGTCACTGCTGCTGTGAGATCCAAAAACTTACTACTTTTTCAAAATGAAAAACACCAAAGAGGTCTAAACATCTGAAGGCGTAGTAATCTGGTAAGGCAGAAGCAGAAATTCTCATGGCTTATGTCCACATCACTCCAGATTTTATTGTAAAGCTATGGCAAGTTATCACCTCTTCCCTCTTCCCAACATCTGCAGCAACTATTGCTAAAATATCAAGAACATGCTGCTTATGTTGATGAGTGCCCGGTGTTGACAAGGCAGTCTTTTTTAAACTGAACTGCTTGACTATGGGTAAACACACACATTGTAAAAAGAATTTCCTGCATATTTGAAGTCAAGTAACACTTGCCCAGACTTCCAGGAGTTAATTGCCTATCATCATTTCTGGTTTCTTGTACTTTGTCCTAGTGTTGTGCAATCTGGAGTCTGCTTTAGTATACGTTGCAGTAGTTGCAAAAAGTGACTGATAGGCCACATTTAGCTGCAGTTTCCCTGGAATTATTTGACTGTGGGGTATAAATTGGAATACACCAAAACAGAAGATTCAACATGTGGGAACAAGATTAAAAACCTATCTATAGCGCTGTCTGGGAGCCCATTGAGAGCTATGGGTAGGTAAAGTGAGGAAGCATTAGTTTCTATTTGAAGAGTCCCTTTTAGCTTTCCTTCTGCAGTTGCTCTGCAAAAGGATGTCACCCTTTTCCTTAGCACAATCTTAACTCTCCAAAGGCAATCTTAGCTCACCAAGCAGCTTTTATTTCAAAGACTGAGAATAAATTTATGTTAAAGCAGGCAAGGGTTTCTGAAGGGTAGAGAGAAACTACAGGTTCTTTGAGCTCCTGTGCATGTGAATCCTCCTAAGAGATCAGACTCCCCCCCCCCCCTCTTGGAGTGCCTGCTAGGGGTTGCACCTGCATTCCTCAGGCTCTTGTGTTCCCCCTACCAGGAGCATAAGGGGCAGAGTGACCCCCAACTGCCAGCCAGTTCTTTCAGACAGTCCTGGGAGAGAGTCAGAACTCTTTAGTGTCCCTCCTTCACTTTTAACTAGTTTAGATCAACCTATCCTAATCTAAAACTAATTATTATAGTTTTTGTTTTGCATATATACCTTTGTTTCTTTTGGCCTGTTGGCATGAAAAATAAAAAAAGAGACAGCAGGTTGTAAGTAGTCAGTAACTCACTCGGCTGTCTGTGATATGCCTCAGCCTCACTCCCCAGCTTTGTATTGTCTGCTGTGGAAGAGTGATCCCTCTAGAAGACAGACATAACTGTTTATACTGCCTCAGGAAGAGTCATTTCAAGTGAAGTGTGTGATTTGCAAAGCTTTTTAAAAAACACACACGGAAGGCTAGAGAATCAAGACAATTTGTTTCTCATGGAAAAGACCTCGAGAGTGACTTCAGACACAGAGCTTTGAAGGTGCAGGAGACTTCTGTCATTCCTCCAGTGCTCCAGAGATGAGGGAGATTATATTAAGAGACCTCATAAATCACATAAGAGTCTGCTGCAACAGACTGAGATCCCGATAGAGCCGTCAGAGACCTTTGTTGCCTGTGGGAGGAAAAACAATGCTCGGGACGTTCAGCCCACTGCCATTCAGTATCCCTGGTACCTGCTAAGAAGAGGTCAGATAAGTGGATTCTAAAGGAATCTTTATCAACACAGAAGCAGGTCTCTCACTGGGAACTCTTGTCAATTTCACTGCAGCACTCTGTCATCTAGTGCCCTGGTCAATTTCATTGCTGCTGGCTGCTGCAGCAGTAGGGAAACTCAGTGATTCATCTGTACTGTTGCTTGCAGCCTCAAGTGCCTGACGAACAGTGCCTTTGACCATGGTAGCTGACCAGTGGGAACATCATATTTCAACTAATTTCTCAGCACCAGGGGATTCAGTACCAAAGATCTCCGTTCAGAAGAATTTGGCTTCTTCCTTGGTATTGTCATCTGGAGTGCATTTGTATCCTCTCAGGAATCAGGGCTACTCCAGAGCTCAAATCCCTATTCTGCAGACCTCTCCTGCTTCTTTCTCACCAAAATCTCTGGTACAACAAGATGACAGAATACCTATATTGAAAATTACTATGAGACTTCCTGCTTCTGAGACTCTGGTCCTGTCCTCTCCTAAGCAAGTTATTGCACCTCCTGAGGTAGTCCAGCTGTCAGAATTTTTCTTTACTCTTCAAATGAGTCTCTAGTAGGGAGCCTTCTTCAATACCTAATAGATTCAAGAATCATAAAAATTAATCTTCAAGAGCTACTCAGGCTGAGAATTCACCATATGATTCTCTGTTACCTCTGTAGATGGTAGTACCTTAGAATACTATGTCCTATCTGTATGAATACCAGTCCTGACCATACTTGGATGCCTTGCCACAATCCAAATCATCATTTTCCCTCCTTCCTCTAAGGATGCAGACACCCACAGAGACATTGCCTGCCTATAGCCACCTCAGAAATCCCCAAACTTGGAAACAAAACAGCCTCTGCCCGAGGGCTACAAAAAGGAGATTCAGAATGATCGTTCCCCTGAAGGGCGGTTGGTATCCCCTCCTCATGTGGCTGTCGCTTCTTCTGTGCCTATGACAGTATGCTTTTCAAGAGCTGTCAAACAGGATAGCAGAGACATTACAGATTCCTTTAGAACTCATGTAAGAAAAATCATAAATTGTTTGATATCCTACAACTTTCTACCCAAAATAAATACCCATTAATGAGGCTAGCCTTAAGCTGGCAAAGGAATTGCAGGTGATACTATCTTCTATGCTGGCGACTTTCAAACAAGCAGATCAGAAATATAAAGTTTCTCCTAAAGGGTTCAAGTATTTTATACTACCCTGAATCCTTCATTGTTGGATTTTTCATTAGGAGTAATTACTAAAAGGCTTGGAGAGCTGCACTAAAAGAGAACCCCCCCCCAAAAGGGGGGGGGGTGAGGGAATGGTGGGAGGACCCCTAACTTGTGGGGTGTGTGTCTGGTTGGTTGGTTTTGTTAAATTTACTCCTGCCTCTCTTCAGGTCAGAATTTCCAACTATCAAGCAATGTTGGCCAAATATAGTTACATTGTGGGACAGAGTAACAAGTTTCAAGATAACTTGCTTTTTTTCCTCAGTTCAGAGGAGAGTTTTATTTACTTATTCTCTGAGGGTTTGTTAATTGCTAAAGCCTCATTACAAGCAGCATTTGATGTAGTGGATGCAGGAACATGTATGACAATGAAGGGCAAACGGGTATTGTCATAAGGAGAGAATCTTGGCTGACTGCATCAGGCCTACCTAAATAGGGTCAGAGTCTGGTACAGGACTTAACCTTTTGCAGGTCAGAATCTGTTTAGCTCCAAAACAGATGATACTTTACATTCTTGAAAGGACCCATGAGCTACCTACCTTTAAGAATCTTGGGCCTCTAAGCTCCAGCTTTAAGAGAGTAGTGTAGATCCCAAACTTTCACTAAATGGGCATGTCAATCTTACACTTTTGGCTACTTTTCCCATCAGAGATCCTTCTTTTGAGTAAAGTAGGCAGAGACCAAGATTCCAGAGGAGAAACTCATCACACTTATCCATTACCTTTCCTCCCCTCCCCCACAACCCTGCCTTTCTTTTTTTTCATGGAGACTTGGTTTGGAATAACTACAGACCAATGGATTGTTCAGATCATTTAGGATTATGCCATACAGTTCCAAACCATTCCTCTTCCCCGTCCTTCTTCCCGGTCCCTTTTCAGGACCATTCTCATGAGGATGGATAGAATGCAATAACAGATTCAGTGTTACAATGAGGTGTAATAGAGGTAATTCCTTCCTAGTTCATGGAGAGAGGATTTTATTCTCCATATTTCCTGATTCTCTAAGGTCTGGTCTATACTACCCGCCTGAATCGGCGGGTAGAAATCGACCTCTCGGGGATCGATTTATCGTGTCCCGTCGGGACGCGACAATCGATCCCCAAATCGGCGCTCTAACTCCACCAGCGGAGGTGGTAGTAAGCGCCGCCGACAAAAAGCGGCAGAAGTCGATTTTGCAGCCGTCCTCACAACGGGATAAGTCGGCTGCAATACGTCGAATTCAGCTATGCTATTCACGTAGTTGAATTTGCGTATCTTAAATCGACTCCCCGCTGTAGTGTAGATGTACCCTAACCTTCCTTTTTCACAGATTCTTGACCTTGGATTACTCAGTGCACACATTCATTGCAACAAATTTCAGATAACCCTCGCTTCCATCATACCTTTTCTAGATCATATCGACTGGTTCAGTACATTTGACTTGAAAGATGTATATTTTCATATACAGATTCATTGAGCACTCAAGAAGTTCATCTTGACTCGCTAGACAAGCAAGTGCTCCCATTCAATCTGTCCATGGCATGCTGAGTCTGCACAAAATGTCTATTGGTTGTTGCAGCCCATATTTGTCATGCATGTATATCCATATCTGGACAACTGGTTGATCCGGGGAACTTTGGAAACTCAAGTCACAAACTCTGTTCAGATGGTCCTAAATCTTTTCTCTGGACTAACTGTCAATTTAAAGAAATCAAATCTAGTTTCGTGTCAGACTATCAAATTCATTGGACCTTTTTTTCTGGACTCCAAAACAGCAGGTGCCTTTCTTCCTCAAGAGAGGTTTTTCAGCATCTGCCACTTAATTTCAGACCTGAAAGTTCATCCTTGAAATTCAGTATGTCTTTTTATAACTGTTAGGCCACATGACCTCTTGTACTTGTGTAACACTCTTCAGGAGTCTTGGAATGAGACCACTTCAGTCTTGGATCATATTGGGGTTCAGACAAATATCCCTGCTATGAAAGAGTACGCACCCCTCAACTTAAGTTTTCCCATTTTCTAGGGCCTGGTCTACATCTAAAACTTGTGCTCTTTGTACCAAGAGATAACTAAGTCTTAATCTATGCTGAAAAGTTTTGCCAACATAACTATATTGGATAGAAGTGAGAGGGAGGGGAAAAACACACCCTTAGACAAAAAAGCTATGCTGACAAAACCCCTGCTGTCGATGCCACTATGCTGACAGAAGAGTGCTTTTGTCAACTTAACTAATGTCATTCTGGGAGGTGGTGTAGCTGTACCTACAGAAGAATTCCTTCTGTTTTAGGCTGTGTCTTTACTAGCAGACTCTGCTGGCATAGCTATACTTGCAAAGACTCTGTAGTGTAGACAAGCCTTAAGGGTGTTTTTTGAGGAGAGTTAGTGCTCAACTCCTATTGGCTTTAAATAGGAGTTGGGTACCTAATGGCTTGTCTACACAGGCAATGACTTGTGTCGTCATGGCTCTAAAAAAATCCCACCTCCATGAGGGATGTAGCTACCAGCGCTGGTGCACTGTCTATACATTACAGCGCTGAAACTTGCAGCACTCGGGGGAGGGAGGGTTTTTTTTTTCACACCTGTGAGTGAGAAAGTTGCAGCGCTGTAAAATGCCAGTGTAGACCAGTCCTAATACTCCTGTGTGTCTTTCTGAATCTTCCTTTAAATCATTATCTCCACGCTAATAAGTCATACTAATCTAAAGTAAGGTTTTGACATTCAAAATGCTGTAAATGAGAGCGTTTAGATAAAACAAACTCTCTTGTGTTTAAAACTTAAGGAAAAACTTAAGCAGTTCTGATAAACACTTGAAGCATATATCTGTGTACAAGATGTAGTCTTTCCAGTGAGACTTGGTGGTGCATACAGGGGAGAACTAGATAATGGACTTGCGTAAAATGCTTCTTTCAAAATCCTACTACTTCCAGCGATGATTTAGTGTATGGAAAGTATACTTTAAAATGTCTGGATTACAGATTAAAGGATATTTTAAAAACATTCAAAGATACTTTCTTTGACCTTTCTTAATTTTGAGGATGATGAAGAATGTAGAACTGGAATATGAACATTACATATAGTTTGGTTTTAACTGTCAGATTATCCTTGATGGAATAATTAAAGATGCCTTCTCTTCTGTTAATTAAACTTCTGTTTTGTGATGCAGACTTTGAGGAAGCAGATCTGCTGATTTCAAATGTTAAATAATTATGTAGACTCTTGGGTTTTGAACAGCATCTTCGGATCATTTTAAGGAGGTGGTTCTGGATGGAGTTTTTTAATTTAGTACACTGATACATGGCAATCATTAAAAAGTTCATTAATAAAACCAGTCAATTTGTCTGAAGATGGGTCTTGTCTCCCACTTTCATTTCACGGCTGAAATCCAGGAAGTTTCTGTTACTACAATGCTAAAGAAATGGAAGATTCCACCTGAAATGAAGTGGGACCTTCTGTGTATTACTTTGTCTTCTCCTTTCTCCTGTTAGCTTTGCAGCCTGATATTGTTTTCTAGTCTTTCAAGCTAATGTCACCAGTTTTAGTTAATTGGCTAGAGGGCTTGCTGATAATTAATTGTTGGCTCTATTTCCTCCGAAAAGTAATGGGATCTCCATTAGTCTGGAATATGGGGTCTGGAATCTGGTCTCAAATGTGGGTCTTTCAGTTTGCAGCAAGAAAAGAGGAATGGCCTTGATTTGTGTATAAAAAAAAATACTTTTTGTCTTCCAAAAAAGTGGACTAACAGGACAAATTGTTACACCTCAGAATAGAAATGAAGTTGTGCCAACAGAAGAGTTCAGTTGTTCAAGCAGTCTGAAGAAGAGAGCCTAAAGAGTCCCAAAACAATAACATTTAACAGATATGTAAGGTATTTGGTGTCTTGAAAGAATGAAAAGATTTTGTATCTCTTAGGTTTGAAAACAGAGATTTTTCTTTTGAGTTTAGAATAGTTATTCCCTCACAGTTCTGTTCCACCACTATAGGTTTAGTAAAATCTCAGACCTCCTAGCAACAAGGCGTTGTGAACAATGCCAGTAGTCTGCTGATAACTTTGTGGTGGTTTTTTGATGGGGCAGGCGCTGTTGTAATGCGCTCTTTAAAGAAAAGGCATTCTGTTCTCTAAGTTGTAATATACTAATTAGTGATACATTTGTCTGTGTATATTCTGGGTAGAATATTGGATCTATCAAAGTATATGCAACAACCCTCCACGGGCTGGCTTGCAAAGGTGTAAGCTACAATACAACAGCTCATAAAGATTCTCCTTTACCTCAAATTATTGGAAGCAAAGGTCCTGGGTTTATTCCTGAGACCTGGTGTAATTTCACTAGTGACTGTCCAGTCTGTTTTTGTAATCATGGATGACTTTTATAAAACTAGTTACTGTGATCTGGATGGGCTAGGTAGTAAGATAATCACTTATATTAGATATCTGTTAATAGCAACAACAAAAGTGTTCACATTATTTCCTTGCCATTCAACCATTACTTGTTTAATTTTAAAAATGCAGTGAAATGCATATTTAGTGCATTGCACTGAAAAGTTGACAAACCACTATATCCTTGCAAATGACTTTAAATGAGAATTGTGCATGTAATATGGAAAAACATGTTGCTGTATCAGTTAAAGGCAGGTTTAATCAGCCTGATGTCATAGTGAAAATTAAGTAGTCTGACATTTACTGTGTAATCTTTTCAATAAGATTTATAAAACTAGAATCTTGCTAAAGAAACAAGCATTAATTTGTTTGCATTTAGTATCTAAAATATCTGACCCTTCCTTTGCTGCTGATGTAATTCCACATTCAGAACCATACCAGCCCTTTGGCCATGACACTTGGCAGATTCAGGCACTGTTAATCACTACTAAATAGCTGCATTCATTGTTGGATCTTCTTTATTTGCCAAATGTTTTGTCTCTGTGGCCTTGAGGTAATGGGTGGAGAACAGGCAGGAGCTGTTTACCTTGTAGCCAATAGTCAGTTGAGAATCTATTTGCAATATTCCAATGGGAGCCTAAACTTCTGTCATTGGTATATGTTGATATTTTCAGTTGTCTTTCAACTTATTAAAAATGTCATCATTGAAGTCTCTTTACCTAATGACTCAGGTTGTAATGTATTAGAAAAAAGTAAACTATTTTTTGTAAGCTCTTTCAGGGAGGGTTCCCAAATACCCCTGTTGGCGACAGTTTGAGAGAAGCTGCTTTTTTGTTTTTAAAATGTTTTTGTTTGTTTTATTTTTAAAGCTCAAATAACACCACGTAGTAAGATGAAGAGTATGGTATTTTAAAGATTCCAAAATGCTTTGAATTAGCTTGCTTAATTGCCCCAAAATGTCTCTTTAATAATAATAAACCTATCTGTACAGTAGGCTAACCAGTTAATTGACATATGGCAGTTTCTAAATACGTGAAGGAATTCTTATGCTAACAATGAACAGTGAAGTGTTCTGTTCAGAACCATAAGATCTGCATGTTTCCTAGCGCTGCATTTTTATACATTTAAAGGGTATTGCAAAATCTTAAAGAGCAAATGGCTTTAATATGTACTGATGTACCTCAATAGCCACATACGGGTTTTGTAACCCTGCGGTCTCACATGAGTTGTATAAGTGGATAGATTCTGTAAATTACTGTCAAGCAGTAGTAGGCAGATGTTTGGGGCCTTGCAGGTATGTTTCCTGTTTGGAATAGAAATTGGTGAAGCAGAGTCGGGTATTTTCTTCATACTAGGGTTACCATACGTCCGGATTTTCCCGGACATGTCCGGCTTTTGGGGGCTCAAATCCCCGTCCGGGGGGAAATCCCCAAAAGCCGGGCATGTCCGGGAAAATCGGGAGGGAGGGCTGGGCCGGGGTTGCGGGGCCGGGCGCGCGGTGCCGGGCCGGGGTCCAGGGGCGCAGTGCCGGGCGCCGGGCCGGGGCCACGGGGTCGG